>NC_050187.1:30053385-30195885 GCF_008315115.2 Sander lucioperca
TCTCCCCCTCTTCCTGGTCAACTGTCTGCGTGACATCAAAGCCTGGATGTCAACCAACCTACTCAAACTGAACAGCAATAAAACAGAGCTCTTGGTTGTGGCCCCCAAGGCGCTGCTCCAGAAGGTTGGAGATCTCATGAAGGTTGAAGGGTGCGCCATCTGCCCATCCTCTGAGGTCCACAACCTTGGTGTAATCCTAGACTCCACCCTCTCTTTCCATACTCACATCAAATATATCACCAAATTCGATTTTTTTTCCTCTTAAAAACATTTCCAGACTCCAGCCATCACTCTCTGACTCCGTGGCAGAAACCCTCATACATACTTTCATTACCTCCTGTTTGGACTACTGCAATGGAGTCCTGTCTGGGGTCCCCAGCAAAACCCTAGACAGGCTCCAGTATGTCCAAAACTCTGCCGCCAGGGTCCTCACCCACACCAAGACCTGGCAGCACATCCAGGGGTGTAGCACAAAATTCTGGGCCCTGTAGAAAGACATTTTCTATGGGCCCCTCCCCACATCTACAGCTATTCATTCTAGCATCTTTTTGGGCCCTCCTCACATGAGGGCCCTGGGTACTCAGTCTCCTTTTTCCCCCTGACGACCCTGAGCACATCATCCCAACCCTCATCCACCTTCGCTGGTTCCCAATTAAGTCCCGCATCAAATATAAAATCCTCCTCCTCACCTACAAATCCCTCCACGCCCTGGCCCCACAGTACCTCTCCGACCTCCTCCATCTATACACCCCACCCAGAAACCTCTGGTCCTTAGACGCTGGCCTGCTCTCCATTCCCCACACCAGACTGTACCTTTGGAGACAGAGCCTTTAATGTTGCAGCCCCGTCCCTCTGGAACACCCTCCCTGCAGAAAAACTCCTGAAACACCACTTGTTCACTACAGCCTACAACTTCCCTTAGTAATTATGTAAAGTGTCCTTGGGTTTCATGACACTATATAAATAAAAGTTATAATTATTACTATTATTATTGTTTTCGGAAGAATAAGGTAACGTGAAACTATTACAGGCGAACCATGATATTAGAGGCAAACTCAGCTTCCTGGATGTTTAATTTGTGCGACAGCAATGACACAACTATTGGCGCAGAGAAAATGACCCATGTAGTGTCCGATAGTGTTTTTTCATTTTGCCAATGAGCTTACTAGTCCTCTATGTAGAACTCCCCGGTAAAGTGAGTAGGGACTGGGAGTAGTGAATGGGTGAATGATTCCGGACACAGCCTATGTGTCTCCAGTCTTATTGGTTATTCCTGTGATTGCCCATTTGATTTTGTCTTGTCTGTCTGGCAACCTTTCTTATCATTCTTCAGTTTTTCTCAGTCTTCCAGACAATGCCCCTCTAAGTTTTTTTGTCTATTCATCTCTGCTGTCAGCAGGGGACAATTAAAGCCCCACTAATGTTACATCTTTTTAAAAGGGGATGGAGAGAGAGAGAGAGATAGAGAGAGAGAGAAATACAGATAGTTACAGAAGACACAAATTGGGAACTTTTAAGAAGAAGGAGTGAGATCGAGCGATAATAAAGTTGTGGCTATCGAAAATGAAACTCAAAGATGATAAAGTAATCTGTTGGCTGGTTCAACGCACACACACACATGCACTCATAAAGACAAATGGACAGATGCAGAGATACAGCTATCTGAAAAGTAATAAAACTGAAGTAAATGAGTCTATTCTCAGCATCTGGCTGAAGGCCATTGTGGCAGTAATAGCAGCTGCAGCGGTATAAGCCTGAAAGGAGAGATAATGAACTAGTAGTAATAATCTCTCCCAGCTCAAACAGATAAGGACCCCACTTTTATATGCTCAAAGTCTAATCTCATACCTAGACTTGTTATTTTGCAGGTTCAACTCCCCTGGGTATGATCTGTCAATGTGAAATACTCTCTCCTTCTTCATTAAGTATTGTCAGAGTAACCTTGACCAAGACCCATAATCCCTCCTAATCAGCCAAAAGACTCTTTGTCTTGTCTGTGTGAAGAAAACAAATGAATTGCCAAAAGCTAAAAGTCAGTTTGATGGAATTCTGCAAATAACAGCGAAGACATACACAGAATTCCTGATGTATCCACTCTTTGATCAACTTGTTAGACACCAAGAAAAGGTTGCTAATTGTTTCACTTTTGCATCAGTGTACAGTACAGTAATGTGACGGTGTAGACCATAGTACGGTGGACATACAATATTTACCATAGTAGAGATGGAAATGATGCATCACTCTACTGATTCAAAGCTTTTCAGTCTGTTTAGTTTAAAGATTTGTTATCCATGCAGTAACATAATGCAGAGTACACAGTGCTGTGAGGTGAGCAACTCTGCTAAAAGCTAATGTTTATAATGTTCACTATCTTAGTATAGCATGTAAGCATGCTAATGCTAATTAGCACTAAACACAAAGTACAGCTGAGCCTGATGGGTGGAAATGTCAGTTTTTGCAGATATTGGATCATGAACCAAAGTAATGGCGCTAGATGAAAGGTCAGGGTATCTCCAATGGCATGAGGATACATCATCTAGTATCCATGCATGTTTGTACTAAATGTCATGGCAATCCATCCAATTGTTGAGACATTTCAGTCTGAACCAAGGAGGTGGACAGACCAACATTGGCATCATTAGAGCCCTGTCACCAATGTGGCTAAAAAAGGCACATTTACTGTTCTTGGAGATGCTCTCTGCTTTTGGAAGCGTTGATCAGCCTGTCAGGATGTTACTTTCTCTCTAGCAAAGCCAATTAAGGATGTTCAAACAGAGCCAGTGAACTGGAGGAAACGAGTTTCACACTGTTCGGATTTTCACATGTCAAAATCAACAGCAGAAGAACTGCAGTGAATATCATACTTTGTGAGCAGTGTCATGACTGATTCTATAAAAACAGCAGGTTTCCACATAACGCTCTGGCCATCTTTGCTGTAGTTCGACTGGCATTGCCTCTCAGCTAGTGATGCACCGATGTGAAAATTGTGGCCGATACCGATAACCAATATTATTATTGCTGTTATGGCCGATACCGATATTTACCGATGTCAATATCTCTGTATAGAAAACAAATTTTTATGATAATCGAATAAAGAACTATTTTCCAAAACAATTTTGCTCAAAAATGCTTTTGTGATTTATTTTCCGAAATGACTGATATTGGGCACCTTTACCTGTGTGCAAAATATGACTGTCATCAGATTTTCAGAAGAAAAAATTTGTATTTAGATAATTATATAAACCGATATTATATTATATATCGAACCGATACCGATGTGTTAAAAAAATGACCATATCGGCCGATATTATATCGGCGGCCGATATTATATCGGCGGCCGATATATCGTGCACCACTACTCTCAGCATTTAGGAGGGTCAACAGTGTGCAGATTTGATTTAATCTTTAAATTATGTTAATTTAACAATAAGGGAGAAATAGCAACAATAAGAGGATAAAGCAAGATACTGACTGATGTACTGTGACACATGAATAACTTTAAAAGAAAAGCCAGAAATTGTATGCCTGAAGTATCTGAGCCACTGTGTGTGTGTGCTTGTGTGTGTGTGTGTGTGTGTGTGTGTGTGTGTGTGTGTGTGTGTGTGTGTGTGTGTGTGTATGTGCTAGATATTTGATGTAATCCCTTTTGCCAGGGAACCTTGGATGACAAAATATTGTGAAATTTTGAGGACGTCAGACCCACATACACACAAATACACAGTAATTCGAACTGCTCATTATAACTAGTTGCAAATGGTGCTCAGACTGTGAACACTGTGCTTACTGTGGTCACAGTGTTTACACACACACACACACACACACACACACACAGAATATCTCTGCATCTGCAAGGTCGTGATGGTCTGCACAATAATGCTATCTTTATCTACTGTGTGTGTGTGTGTATGTGTGTGTGTGGGTGTGTGTCAGTGCTAATGCTTGCCCTTGAATGTTCTGCCACATTGTGTTCATTATGTCATCTCAACTTGTAAAGAAAAAAAAAAGCATTTATTCTTAAAAGACCTAATTGGAATGAGATTGCAACCATTTATCCCAGACCTCTTTTTCTCTGCCTTTCATCCTTTTTTCCATCAGTTAGTGTTTTCTACAGCAAAGGACAGTTGCGGCTGAACTTAATGTGTGTGTGTGTGTGTGTGTGTGTGTGTGTGTGTGTGTGTGTGTGTGTGTGAGAGCAATACGCCTGGTGCACTGCGTCTCTGCATATATGTTTGCGGAAAGGAGCTTTTGATCAAATATTTCCAAATTTTTTCCTCAGTTCTTGAAAATTGTTTTCTGGAGCCATTTTTATTAGCAAACATTATATTTATAACTTATCTCTTTAAACTAGAAAACATATTGGGTCTTTCCTTCCAAATCTACATTTAAGAGTTCTTGTATGCAAAGTTGACTATTCAATCTTTTACTTTTATTTTACACAGCGATCTAATCCATCATTTTTAATGTAAAGAAACATTTAATCAAGCTTTGCTTTGAACTAATACATCGTCCTAACATTATCTTACTCTCACTGGAGTTAAATCAGCATCATTACCTGCACTTCTTGACACAGACACAGATGTTAATAAGACAAGACGTTATTAAAAATGCATCAAGGCATAGCCCATGTAAACTGGAATTTGAAATACAGCCAAATACATAGTGGCTCCACCTACACTGAAAAAAAAGTGTGTTTGAAGGCTCCAAAGTTTATAGATGTGACATTATAAAGAGATTTTGTGTGGCCATTCAAGGACTCCATAGTGTGAAATTCTCCAGTAGCTTTAAGTGACTTGGTGTGAGGCCTTGGTGTGCACTGAATGATATTGAAATGTAATAAATACTGTTCTTTTTATTTCTGACCATTCCACCATCCTTGGGTTAAGTAATTTTGCCAATGACCCGTTTAGAATAAGAAGGTAATATGGGTCCAGAGTGTGTGAATGAGGGACACATTTATCATCCCCTCCCTGTCTCTCTCTCTCTTCCTTAATATTTCAAGGATTCTGGCTCTCTCGTAGCCTTGCCGACACTCAAGGTCTTCACTAAATTAAGTGGTCCGCAGTGATGTTATTAAAAGGTTATTCAGCGCTCATCATACATATATTATTTTTACTATCCAGTCAAGATTCTGTTCTATTCAACATCACTTCAGCATGAACCAATTATGAACTCATTAGTCTAGCTTGCATTGAATGTACAATTCAGTACATAGAATATATATTAGTTTGATTGTACTCTTGGCATCGAGACTGCAAGGCAACACATCCACCCAACTAGAGTATATCTACATTAGGGCTGTTGCATAATTGATTCATGTATAGGTTTTTTTTTTTTTTTTATTTTTTTTTTTTTTTTACAATATATCAATTTGCCATTTAGTCTAAATGAAAGAAAATAGTAAAAACTAAACAAATTAAAAAATGAAAGCAGTTGAAGTGTCAGAGAAGGTGTAAGTGATGAAAATACTTGAAATGAAGTGTAAGTTATTGATTAAAGGAATGTAAAGGAAGTATGTGGTTGGAAAAAATGGTGTATATATGTGTAATGTAGAATTGTGTGCAGATTAAGTACAATTTTAGTGATTAAACAATAACCCAGCTCTGTGAAAAGCTGCTGCTGTCCTTCAGTACCTCCAAACAATCTATCTACATAGTGAGAATAGTGAGCTTTAGCTGTACAGTTGTTGAGCGTTGGTGCATCCGATGCTCAAATTCATATCAAACAAGCCAATCGTGTTATCTGCTGCTCCAAGAGCGCTGTCAATAGCTATGCCAATGCTTGTTGAAAGCAGGGAGCTAATCTGTGATTTTTAACACATCATTCCCATAATGATGGCAAACAATGCTCTCAGAGGGCTTTGCATGGTAATATTGTATTACTAATTAATTATTTTACTATTAAAATAGGCTGTTAAACATATCCACAGTTATTAGCTGACATTTTTGCAAAAACACTGAAAGCCTGCAATATTTTGGCAACAGACTCACGACCTCACTGTTGTTTTTGATTCATGCGACAAGCCGTAGTTTGGATGAATGCCTGGGTGTTTCATTTAGTCTGCCTCGGGGGCAAGATTTACTGGGTGGCTGTGGCTTCCTGGTGCCAGAAATAACCAATCAACATGAAGCAGGACATATTGATCCATTTCCACTAGTTATGCTTGTATCATTTGTTGCTAGTGAATTGATCATCACTCTGAATCCAAATGTGCGCTCTAACTTCAGCAGCTAGTCAGTAGTATCAACATAATGCACACACGTTACAGACACACACAACTGTTCAGTAAGTCTTTATATAGACTGAAAGTATATCCTCTGAAAACCGATCAGTGGCTTATAGAGTGAGATGGGAAGTGAATCTCTCACTAAATTGATGACTTACAGTCACAAATCTGTATGCCGGGGTATTGCAAAGCGCTAGCTCATAACCTGGGTCATATTCAGGCAGATGAATTGATATGCATCCTTAACTTTCAATCACAAAATGTTCCTGAATACTGTGTAGACAACAAGTTTTGGAGGTTGCAGTGGAAATAAAAGTTGCAGAGCAGGAAAACGTCCTGTAGAATGCGTAACTTTTCTGTCAAGTCTGAGTGTCGAGGTATTCACATGCCGTGATTCAAACTACACGCTTGGGTATCTTGAAATATAGGCAATAATTAATATATGTCAAATGTAAATGCAGTGTCTGTCTCTTCCTCATTCTGTCTATTTCTCTCTTTGATGTTTTTATGTAATTGTTCAGGAGGAGGATGGTGGGATCATTATAAAGCCACCTCTACATCTGCCACTACACCCCTGCACTGCATGCTCAATGTCCTCCGTCCGCCAACACAGTGATTTTACAACAACACTGTTACATGAGCACAGCTTTTTTTTAAGGGCAGCATCAAAGAAAGAGAGATCAACATTCTAGCAGAAAAATAATCCTCCTGCTAGAGAATGGCACATTAACAACTACAAGTTTAGTAGACTATATCAATTATATTTTAGTTTCAAAACTCATTCTTGACCTTGTAATTAGCTGACAAAACTACTGTATGTCACCTCAAAGTCCATTTACCAGCTGCTCTAGAGCTTTTGATCATATCAAATGAGCTTCATCAGCAGATGGAATTGCCCAGTTGTCATAGAATTTTAGATGTTAAATTTCCATTTTTTGGGAGCACTTATAGAGGAATTTTTGGTGACCCCCAAAAAAGTTTTTAGCCAGCCCCAAAGGAAATTCACCAGCACCAAAATGACAAGAATTGAGAATAAAAATAGCAACTCAAATCCTCTCTAGATGTGTTTAAGAGCAATTAACCAAACATACGTTTGCATTCTTAATGTTGGAAACAAAAGTTATATAAATACGATCATGACCAATATTGCCAACATGTACGAGAAGAAAGAAAAATAAATTTGAACATTTACAATCCCGTGACAGTGAGCAATCTCTATCTACTGACGAATATGATCAAAATATATATACCAAAAGAGGACTAATTTTATCATGCAAATAACTATGACTTTACCAAAACATCACACTTGGTGATAATAAAAAGTATGACTAGTTTACTACTAGTCATACTTGTTTGTATTGGTTCACTGGTTGTGTGACGGACTGACTTCAGTAACTGCTGCCTATCTGATCATATCAACTGATTAACAGACAGCCTGGCAAGATGAGAAATAACTTGTGTTGGTGGGAGACTAATTACTCATTTACTTTCTTAATAGGTGACTAGCTGGATGCCTGACTCACTAACAAAGTGATTAATAAAAAAAAACCTGACTGACTGGCAGTTGGGCTCATGGGTTAGCTGATTGGCTGCCTGAGCTGAGTGATTACTTCATTGACTGACTATTAACTAATTCAGCTATCTGACTGTCTTATCAACTGATTAAAGTAACAGACTGACGACCCTGCTTACTTGCTGCCTGACTGATAAACCATCTCCACAACTGTCACTCAAGATAAGTGGCTTATTTGTGTATTCACTACGCCCTGTGGGGTGCCATGTTCAACCAGCCTTTAATGGTAACAGGCCTGAGGCAAAGATGTTAGCAAAAATATCCACAATCCAACTCTAATGCTCTTCTACTGCACTGCTGAAATGAGACAAGTGTGGCATAATCCCCTCAACAGAGACACTCACATGCACACACACATGAGAACCCACACCATCACTCTCTTAAACACTCCTCCCTCACTCTCTGGAAGACACTCCTCCTCTCGCGCCTTTTCTCTCACTCATGCTCATTTTCCGCTTCCCCTCTCCCCTATCCCCCCCCCACACACACACACACACACACACACACACACACACACACACACACACACACACACACACACACTGCCTTTTAAGAGTGGCCTGTATGGTACACGATGGTAATTACAGTCTGCAGTGATTGGAAATATATCCGCGCACCATATCATTTTAATGCCAGGGCCCTAATATGCCAAGATACTGGCTGTAATTGGATTTTGATTGGTTACTAATGAAGATGCACTTCCTGGGAGACAGACGTGATAAGTCATCTGTTTTACCCCAGTATCCCCCCCCTCCCCCCCCCACACACACACACACACACACAGACATACGTGCATCGTTAATGAAGCTCACACTCACATACAGAGGAGTGCAGATATTCATATGCGTGCACATCTGCAAACACACAGTCACACACACACACACACACACACACACACACATGCTCTCAAATACTAACATACACAGCTGACACATATGACCTCTGCATTAACACACATACGTGCTGAGAAATAGTTTTGTCATGATGAGCGACCCCATCACATTGCATGTTGTCCTTAGTGGTGAAAAATAATATTAACTGGGCCTCAGCATATACATGGTAATGTTATGCTTATGTCACATTTATTATATATTGATGTTATTTTTCATTTGTGTGTGACAAAGCAGTGGAAGTGTATTGAATCAACAAAGTAAACATTTCAAATAAAAGTCCTTCTAGTTGAATGAAACTGATTTTCTTTGGTGACACGTAACATGGTATGGTAACATTTGTCACAGTCGGTGCCATAGGTGCCGATACTGTGGGTGCTCCGGAGCTCGAGCACGGTTGCGTGACAGTTAAACTTTTCATCTCCAAACCTATCTGTATTTGTAAGAAGTGGCCTACTTTACGGCTTTATTATTGAGTTAATAGGCTTGTGTGTTCGTGTCGGCCGCTGTCCATTTCCTACGGTTCTGAAATGCAAACATTTTTTGACTACATTTTTTTTTTTAAAGGGCGTGCACCCGTGAGCACCCACAGAGGAAAACATAAATCAGCGCCTATGGTTGGTGCAGGTTTGAACCCAAAAGCAGTCAGGAGAGCAACAGGCAGGAAACGGGCACTGGAGAGCAAACAATGTATTCTCCAAACACAGAAACAAACTGGAAAACTAAGATAGACAGAACACGACGAGCAACATAGAGAATCACGACAAACAAACCGACAAAGAACTCAAAGAACAGACAGGTAAAAATACACATCTAATCAGCTAATCAAAAGGCAAGGCACAGCTGGAGTGGGCAGGGAACAGGAATGAATAGAAAAACACTGATTGGGTAACAAGGCTTACCAGTACTGGTAAAACAAAGGCAGGCTGACGAGGCTTGGCAAAAAACAGGTGTACAAGGGAAGACATGCAGGGCCGGGCTACAGAAACACATAAATAAAGTTCTTTAAAAATAAAAAGGGAACTTGTTCTGGGGAGAATAAAATGACTCTGGGCTGAGATTTCCCATGTAACCTTACCAAAAAGGCTCAGGATGCTGCAAATTTTGGTATAATATGAAAATCGCTGGTGGATTTAAGACAAAAAATAATAATTTATTGAATGAATCAAATCTGAACATATGTGTCAGTGGCTTGTTGATCTTTACATTGTTAGTTCATTTCCTATCCTGGCCTGGCCTGGGACACACATTCATACCGTTTGATAAAGTAACGTTACTTATTGGACTTTAACTTATCATCGCACTTACAATAACGAGCAAAGCTGTCCTCAATTTAGGTCATCGTGTCGTCTCATCTCCGTTTTCTCCTGCATCCACCGTGTGTGATTGTGTGTGTTTGTGTGTGTGTGTGTGCACGCATCAGTCGCGGGGGGAACTGAGCAGCCCCGCCCACTGCAGAGAGCCGACAGGATTGAAACAGCAGCAGCTTTCAGCGACTTTAGAGAGAAAAAAACGTTACAGCGTACATTAATGTTAAAAGGTATACAGGTTGGCAGGACGGTCTGAAATGTTTTGCACGGTCTTTCGCTGTACGTTTTGTTGGTAAATGTCAGATGCTCGAGTCAGTCACACACGTCTCGTCTTCATCAGAAACAAGGAAATGATCAACCTGTGGCCGTTCTCACTCCCGCTTGGTCATTGGCTCTCAGAGTCACATACTGATTGGTTGAAGTTGCGGGAAACTTCAGGTTATTGGTCAAATTTGCGGAAAGGTTGCGGTGATTGGTCAAAATTTCGAGCCCCACCAAATTCGCGGTGATTGGTTGAATTTGCGTGAATTGGCGCGATCGTGAAATCCTGGAGGGACTGACTTACCGTCACACTGACACAAAAATTCTGATGGCCACTGGCCACAAAGCAGGGCCGTGACAACATTGTGGGACACAAAGCTGGTTTTCCTTCCATCTTGTTTTATCACCTTCTTTGTTATTTTCTTAATTCTACATACACCATCTGCATTCAAAAGTCTACCATATTGCTGCTAGAAAGTTGTTATGAAACGTGTTAAATCATATTCATGTGATTTTGCCTCCACGTGTGCATACAATGTTGGTGGGACTACACATGTGTAACCTAAACATACAGATACACCATGTGGTGCAAATATTGTCTTACAAAATGATTCATATTATGCCAATGCAGCTCTATGAAAGCAGATTAGTCCACCCACACCGCACAGGCCGGGATTTTACTGCTCTCATTTCTCTACACAAAGAAATTCTTTGTTTCACCACCTTGACTAAATTGCAGTGAGCCAACAGGGTAAAATGGGAGAAACTGTCACTATAGTGTTATGCTGTTCAAGCTTTAGAAGTGATTCAACACACTTGCGTTTCATTGCCATGGGCTGCTCTCCAGGCAGGTTTTTACTGTATGACTCCATACCAGAGTTGAGGCTTGAAGAATTCACACATAATTTAGTTGAAACGTGCTGCAAGACCAGGTGTAGCAGTACTGTCCCAGATGGGTGGGGTTTGCTAAATTGGGACTAATAGTATGAATTTTACAGCAAAGGGTTTAACCACAAAACTTTTAAGAACATAATTTTACAGACAGGTGGCATTTTATCACAATGGAAACACATATTTACAAGTAGCTCAAACAGCCATAGTTCACTCCCTAGTGGCATAAGAAATCCAACAGACTAACGTTTTCCTATACAGCAAAAAAGGTATTTTGCTAGTTTTAACAACAGTTAAAGTGGCATAAACTTGATTATTAGCAAACCTTTGAACAAGTCCTCCAAATCAAATGACAAAATACATAATTTAGTTTGTATGCCTCTTGGGGTAATTCAATTTTTTCACTCCGTTGTTACACACACACACACACACACACACACACACACACACACACACACACAGGACCGATAGACATGCATTATTGTTATGTCCGAGTGGTGTGGCTGTCACATAGCCGGTGCTCCAAGCAGTTGGTGGTTCAGTGCCTTGCTCAAGGGCACTTCAGCAGTGCCCGGGAGGTGAGCTGGCACTTCTCCATCTACCAGTCCACACCACTGACTGAGTTACTGCTGCCCTTTATAAACACATAGTTAAGGTTGCAAAACGGGTGCGGGCTTGCTTTAAAAAAAACTAAAACCTGCAAACGGGAAATGAACAGTGGTCTCCTGTGCTGAAGTCCAATGTTGTATTAGAATTACCTCTATATACTGTAATTACTACGGCAACTAGATTGCTTTTTTTCACCTGAGAGTAAACAGGTGTCCTTTTGAGGCACTTGCGAGGACAGTCTCAACCTTCTATTGTTGTGTTACTGTCAAATATTCCTTTCAAAGCAAATTATTTATGTCCAAAACTGCATCAGGACACTGTGCTCAAAACTAGATTTCAGAGCCCAAAATAATGAATTTCATGACTTGTCCCCTCTTTTCCATTTTTAAAATTTTTTTTTAAAATTATTATTATAAAGTAAAATGGAGAAATTGTGTTTATTAGACATATAGAAGTCATGTTCAATAACTTTTTAAATCCTCCTTCCTTGTGATTGTTGTCTAGTACTAATTGCAGTGTCGTATATCAGCCTTTTCAATAGGCTAAAACAAGGGTATTTTAACTATTTGATGTGTAAAACCTCTTCAGATTACAGTATCTCCACCAAGTTGATTGCTGATTTAAGATACAAATTTTAAGTCAGGCAGCCGTATTAAATCTCTGCTGCAGTAGCATCCTACTGCTTTTGCAAATTTGGCCAATTATTTGTGCCTTAACGGGAAATTTAAATGGGTCTCATGACAAATCTCCCCCTTCCCTCTTTATTCATTGCTTTTGTGTGCGTGCACGCATGTCTGTCTGTGTATGCATGTGTGTGTGTCTGCATGTGAGTATGCATGGACGTAAACATGTCTCTCCTGACATCTCATTAAGCATTCATTAAGAAGCCAGAATATCTGCCTAATGCATCAGTTACAAAAATAAATTGGTAGTGCTGTTCAGATTAGGGTAAAAACATTTATTTCTGCCATATCCGCTCTCTCTCTCTTTCTCACACACACACACACACACACACACACACACACACACACACACACACACACACACAAATACGCTGATTTGATCTCTCTCTCCCTTTTAGACTCTCTCTTGTGCTAGTAATTCTGATCACTGCGTTCTGTCTCTGTCTTTAATCTAACATCTCATTTAGTAGAGCTAAAAAGGAGGTCAGAAGCTGATATGGAATTTGCTTTCCTCCCCTCCTGTCCTCTCCTCCTCTTCCTTCCTCAACCTAATTTCTCCCTCTACTCCTCCTCATCCCTTTCTTCTCTCCTCTTTTAAATTCCTCTTATCAAATATCAACCTTTCTAATGCCTCTGAAACTTTCTCATCCCATCCTAGGATTATCTTCCTTTCCTTCCATTTTCCTCTTAATTGATCACCTTCTTTTCAACTTCTTATTCTTTTCTTCTCTGAACCGTTTTCACCTCTAACCCCTTATCTGCTTAACTATCCCGAGAGCTATTTTGTATATATGTGTATCTATGTGAATCTGTAACTGAATGGTCGGTACAGCTCCTCAGATTTGAAAGTGATCTTTGGCTGATAGTGTCCGACTGTAGGAGGTTGTGTGCTTTTGTGCATATGTGTGTCTTCGTGCACTTATGGCGACACATAAGGACAATAATCTGTTTCGGCATCTGTGCCTCAGAAGGCTGCTAATGATTTCCCAGCAGGCCTGGACACACAGACACGTACGCGCACGTGCACACACACACACACACACACACACACACACACACACACACACACACACACACACACACACACACACACACACACACACACACACACACACACTCACAAATACACATGATCAGAAGGCCTGGCTAGGTACAGACACTTGAGCTAATCTCTCTTGGGTTCCAGATAATTCTGTCCTCCAAAATGCCTGCATTGGTGGTTTGTTTAAATGATGGAAGCCAGTCATATTAGTGTTTTCCTAGTGATCTCTTGCTTTTCTGTGGTTAATAATAGTCTCCTCTCTCAAGAAAAACATGTTGACAAAACATAACATTGTTATAATGCTGCAAACATTCTTAGGTAGGATTATAGGTTATAGTGGATGGTTGGGCATACAAAAATGAGGTGGAGGTGTTATCATTTAGGGGAGCTAATGAACATTAGCGAACATTTGGCAGTGGCAAAGTAAAGATTACGTTTCACTGTTATGTATGTGTGGCACACTGTACGCTCCTATGCCCATGTACAAAGTTTGTAACATTTACTTCCAAAACCATGGTTCACTGGTCTCCTACCAGCATTTAACATGGATTCTTCTAACCATGAAACCAATCAGCTCTTAACTCCCAATGTGTCTTTGTTTTTGTTTGGCTGCATTATTCATGCACTTGGAGAGAGAATCCATACAAGGAAAAGAGTCTGCAATATAACTGGGATTGGCTGTGAAGTGGGTTTTAAAACATTCAGTACTAAAGTTAGTAAAATACAAATGTGTAGCACACAATATGGCACAGACATGTCAAAATTACATTAACTTTACATCCAATTGTCTTTTCCCCCCATGAAACTATTAAATTGGCGTCTCAACCAAGCATATGATTGCTGTTTGGTAATTAAAGTGCATGCTTATATGTAAGACTCTTGTAGGTGCTTTGTTGCTGCAGCAAAAAAATGGCTTGTTTTTCTTTTTCGTGGAGTAGAAATTCCTCTGAAAAAAGGATTGAAGACCATGAAGTACTAAAACTCTCCATTGAAACCAATACTGATGAATATTTCTTAAACGACATGTGGCATTAAAAGTCTCCCACTAAAGCCAATACTAATGAAAGTTTTTTCAGGCTGCAGCATTTGGACCATGCCGCACTATAACTCTGTAATGAAATTAATGAGAGCAGGCTTCAATTAACTTTCAGGGAAGCAGGTCTCCTTCACAATTCAGGGATTAAAAAATCTGATGTGTTGTCACGTCTGCCAAATTGAGATATAATTCAGAATGAACACCATCATTAAAAATGATTCAACATGTCCTTTGACGTTTGTTAATGACTAAGGTAAAAGTGAATTGACCCTGGCCCTGTCATCAATGCTAACGACAGTTGTTCAGGTTGAATGGCAGCTCCTCATGGCCTGGAAGGACCAATGTGACTCTTTGGAAAGGTGGAGCAGACACTCCAACCCGTTCTCACTCCGAACTCGTAAAATACGGACGCTTGGGCAGTGGCTGTCAGCGTCAGATACGACGCAAAATGCATCCTTCAGCGTGTGTGTAGAACGCACCGGGCATAGGAGCAGTTACGCGGCGCTTGAAGATGACGTAGTATTAAGAGCGACAACGGTAGCAGGAGTAGTATGAAAGGCCGAAACTCAGAGTAGAGAGGAAGTTTGGGGTGGTGGATGGGTCAACAACACAGGACTTTCACCCCAAGGGTTTGTGTCCCACGTGTCTCTTTTCATAAACCCAACTGTCCCGTTCCTCTTTTCCTAAACCCAACTGCCCCGTTCTTGTCCCGCGTGTCACAGAAACGTACCTTTTATAAGACCACCCATGATCTTTTCCTTAACCTAACTGTGTCAAAAGAGACGCCAGTTCCCCTGACCCAGCGCGTTTAGATAAAGCATGTTTAGATATGATACTAAAGAAGACTTTTAGCGTCAATAACACCGCGAAAGGCACCTGACCAAGCGTATTTTACGCGATGGGAGTGAGAACGTGTTGGACACTCAGGCAAACACAGGTTACGTAAGGTTATATTAAGGCCTTTTTACAGTCGCTGCAGCCGACCTGTCGCGCGCCAATGTGATGTCAAAATGACGTTCATCTCGCTGGCGCGCCAGGATTTTAACTCGGAAACAGGAAGCATGGATGAGTTCGAGGGCAACCAGATGCCAGGACTCTCAGAGTGACAGCAATTCTCTCTTGTAAACTTACTGGGTTAAGATGAGTTCTTTTATGGTGAATGAAAGGCTTGTTCCAACAAAGTAGGTCATTGAATCAAATCGAAACATTGATGTCAATGCTGCTGCCAGTTTTGCCGCTGTTTACCTTTTTCTTCTTCTTCTAGTCCGTAAAAATAGCGAAGTCTTTAGCCTTTCCTCAGTTGCAACACCTCTGTTCAGGAGAAGACTGCAACTAGTGTCGCGACCACAACGCGCGAGTATAAATAGTTACGGCGCTCCCATGACGTCACATTGGTGCGCGACAGGTCGGCTGCAGCGAGTATACCGGACACATTAGGCTGGAAGCTGTGGATGTTAATTAGGGGAACTAGAGGCGGCGGAATGAAGAAAATAAAAACCAAGGGGTGGAGAGGAGATTAAAAAACTACAAAATTTGAAAGTGAAGTGAGGAGAGATTTGGAATGAAAACAGAATACATGACAGGAAAAGAGGTAAATGAAAAGGAGAGAAGACAATATAATCTACTAGTAAAACCAATGTCCTAGGTTTGAGCTTTCATTTTCTGATTTTCCCCCTTGGGCCGATTGAGGTTTAATCTAATCTAATCTAAGGAAGAAGAGGACGGGAGATGACAGGAAAGTGCAGAAGTAGGAGGATAAGGAGACGAGTGGAGCCGACATTTGCATTTGTATTAACTCATTCTTCTGCCAATGGCATCTCACTCGCCTCTCTTAAAGTCTGCACATTATTGTGGATTCGCAGCATTATTATTACCTTGGATGGGGAACAATTTCTACCCCTCTATTAGAAAGTGATATCTATCTGGCGCACACACACACACAAGGTTGGGGGAGTGCAAGGATCCAAGTGCAATGGAAAATAGCAGGTTTAATTTGAGCCTGGATGAGGAATTCAGAAAGCTATTAAACTCCTGATGACTTATTTTAGACACATTTTGGCACACAGATGTGTGCACAAGGCACAAACAGCATAGTAATACACATATGTGGACACACACACACACACACACACACACACACACACACACACACACACACACACACACACGCCCACAGTTCTAAACCTGAAGGTTTTAGCATTGAAACCCAAGTGAGGCACTGATCTGTTTTAAGAACTCGCTGCAGTAGGTATTTAGCTGCCTCACACTCACAATAAGAACTCATTAGACTCAGGACCACAGGCAAGAAGTCATCATACTGCTTTAATCAGAAGCAGCTCTCTATGCGCTTTAGGAGGTTGTGAGAGAGAGACAGAACAAGACACTAGGCCTTTATACACACTCACAGTACACACAAAAGCATGCATATGGATATTACAGACAGGCATGTATGAGCACAGAAATAGATTCCATCCATTCACAAACACTGCTTGTTTTTAAAAGCACAGAACTGATCTGTTTTTATATTTGTGTGTGTGTGTGTGTGTGTGTGTGTGTGTGTGTGTGTCGACTGTACACACAGAGTCTTAGTGCCCTCTAGTTGTGTTAAAAGATGTTTTACTCTCTAATGCCAATGCCGCATGAAGCACAACTAGTTATGAAGCCTACTTGAAGTATCACGCCCTTTCCTTTTGAGTGGAAGGTTAACGTACCGCATGATCAAAAACTGTCAAAATAAAGCTAAACCGCGATACTGCAAACATAAAGTGAAACGTGTTTCTTCCCTCTTCACCCTTCCTTTCATATATTTTACCATTATGCTCTTGCATCTGCCTACCTCTCACGCAAGATGTATAAGTGGAGTTACTGTTTGGTATTTTTATTTCCCAGGGATCAGGGATATGCACTTGGTTTTTTTGCCCATAATAATGCTGATGTTGGGACTGAAAATTAGTCCCTGTCATTACAAAAACAACAACTTAATTTGTTTGTCAAGTCAATGTCATACACATATAATGCTTGTAACACACTCAATTTTTCCTCAGTCCTCCCCCAGGCTGCTATCACAAATACAATCTCAATCAACCTGAATGGTCAAATGAGGGTTAAAGAAACTGGGAAATAACCTCTTTGACATAGAGTATAGGAGTTTTTTTGATGAATAAGTCTTAATCCCTCTCCATCGTTCTCATATTGACCAAGTTGCCTGTTAAGGTCTTTCTCCTCTGTTCTGCCCACATCATTATCTGCCCATTATGCAAGCATTGCCCCCAACATCGATTAATGATTCATGACTCCACAAGGTAGAAGTTTTCTGCAGGACAATGCAAGCCCCATGTTTCATTTAAAGTGCACCTCAGTGTCTAAGAATCAACAACTGAGGGTGGTGATGATATGTCAGGATGACGCTACGCTCTCTTAGCCATACTAATGTCTTAAGAAATGTCATTAAACCAAAATTTAAAACATCTTTATCTCTCTCCATCACTCAAGGTATTGACTGACCTGAGATAAATTCCTCCTCCATCATTTTTCAGGTTATTGAGCACATTATGAACAAAAATGGCAACAGTAGACACTAACTTCCCTTTTCTTGAATGATGAAAGAGATGAAGTGAAAACGGAAATCCGATATCCGCCCCTCATGCAGTAGTGACAGCTACTTATACACAGTGACTGATGGCACAAAATGAATAGCATTTGTGATACTTCAAAAAGAATGGCGAACCAGACCTAGTTAGCATTGATTTAGTAAAATTGAGGTGAAAGGACATCTAGATATCTAAGTTGAATCCTGGATAAAGACTAAATGTAACCGTTATTTCAACTGCATTTGAATGACTACATTTCAGTGGGTTTTTAGGACAATTGCATCACTCTAAAATAAAAACAAGACTTCATCATCTATATTAGAAAAGTTTATTAGAGTGTCTCAACTACAGCTCCTCAAATCTGTCATAAAATTCAACTAAAACTTCAGTACTGTGTTATTGGCTTATGTGCAGGCAAGAGTGCATTCACCCAATTCTATTTTAAGCACTAGAGATTGAAACTTAATCTCCCTGTGTCAGAAAGTATTGACTGAGTTCACTGTCAAACTTCTCTTTTGTTCCTCCCACATCATCAATTGGTCATTACGAAGCAAAGACCTGGAATAGTGTTTTTTGGGTGGATGTCCCCTCTAATTGTGCATATATTGAGCGCATTGGGAGGCTAACATTTTTCTCTCTGTTCCTCCCACATCATCAGTTAGTCATTATGAAGGCTGAGTCATTAGTGCGCAGACAGATCGTTAATGCAGAGACAGGTCGTTAAGAGAGCCCAGCTCTTTGTCCTTATTCAATAGGGAAGTATTATTTTCACACCTGAGTGTTATTCATCTTTGTGACAGTGAATGGGAGAATAGAGCTGGATTTATGGACAGAGACACTCTAAAATAGCTGCTGTTGTCACGTATCTCAGTGTGTTAAGGTGATACCACAGGGGAATTATAAGGCTGGGTGATGTGCTGATGTTGGTAACAGACCAGTATTTTCATTAGAGCTTAACTGAGCATGTCTGAAACGCCTGTGGCAGTTCACTGCAGATATTTGTTATATTTTTGACAATTCACACTGTTGGATTTGTATTGTGTTACACATTGTAGGCTTCCAACTTTTATTATTTCTTTGCCAACGCTTGTATCTCCGCACAAGGCTGGCTGTAATTGCCTCCAACATAGTCATAAACACAGTTTGATGACTAAAGCAAAGAAAAACTGAACATTGTGAAAACTTGGATTTTGAGGATGTGGAGTCAAAGCAGTGTTTCCATGCTGTGTCATCGTGATTGTTGGCAAAATGCTAAAGTCTCCATGTGGAGTCTGAGAATAAAAGACTTGGATGGGTTTATTAACTATCGTTACCTAAATTATGTTAAATTTAGTAATCAATAATTACAAAATAATCATTTTGAATAACAATGACACAGGGAACAATAGGATGTTTGAATATGCCATCACACCAACAAAGTAAAATGTTGTAGCACAGGAGTTCGCAGGAAAGAACCTGACTAAACAGTCTTATTCAACTTGTTATGTCTGTCAACATTGGTAATCTGTGATCCATTTGTTCATCAAAACCCTCATTAAAAGTCTTAACATGTCTAAAAACAACTGTCTGATAATGCTATGCCTTTCATTGTGTTCCAATCTCTTGTTTTCCTAGTCATTCAACACACCACATTAATGAAACATTGAATGGCTTTAGTCATTTTAAAATTGCTGCCATTTTGTCGTGTCTGCCCTCATTTAAGCCAACCCCCACACACACACACACACACACACACACACACACACGATTATACAAAGGTGGTCTACAATAACCCTGCGATGCAATTCACTCTACCTTTGGGAACATTCTGATATTTAACTTTTGTTGAGCTGAGTTAAAGAGGTGTTTAGATGTTTCTTATTGGCATGCATTTGCATTCGATTGACTTGGATATATTGAAAAGGATACTTTATTCTTCCCACCACAACCTACAATGGCAGCACATGAACACTTTAAAATGTAATGCAACAAAACAGCAGATTATGCCCTCTAAAATAAGCAATGAAGAGAATCAATATCTCTCTGGCACAGCATCAAACAATGAACATCACAAGCTTCACAGTAGTAGTAATGGTAATTTCCTCTAGACAAATCTATTGCATTAGACATTAGACATTACTTTTTTCAAATACGTGTGTGTGTGTGTGTGTGTGTGTGTGTGTGTGTGTGTGTGTGTAAGAGAGAGAGAGAGAGAGAGAGAGAGAGAGAGAGAGAGAGAGGATTCCCAATCCCTTGTATGTAGCTTTTTGAAATCATATTTCTATGGTAGTGTCAAGAATGTTTCTCACTCTCGCTGCTGTGACCTACATCCTCCGCTTACAGAGAATAACATTGAAAACAGAGCGCAGACAGAGTCGGCCGGGTTAAGTGCATGTCAGCTGACCTGACTTTATTTTCACATGCTGACAAAGTCAGTGCATCAACTCCAATACCAAAGTAAACGGCACCATCTCTGTGATAAATATGATTTAAAATCTGAGGATTATAAAATGTCATCTTTTGAAGTGTTTATTTACGTATGGGGAAGACAAACTGACAAACATGACCTTTTTTTTCTGCAATATGAAATGGAATTGATATGGTTGCCATGCAGAAACACATTCAGGTACTCACTTGAGGTTAATCCCCCCCCCCCGTGTCATTATGTACTAGCCAAAAGTGGACTCCTCCTGTTAATCCTTACAATAAAAGTGTCAACCTTTTTTTCTGTAATTGTCATCAAAAAATTGTATCCTCAATCTATTTGTTTAGGAATGCAAATACATTTTTAAACTGATTGAGGTCCTGTACTTTTTTTTAAAATGCAAAAGTTCCAGTAAGTCTAGTGTTAAAATGTGTTTATGATTATTTGAAATGAAAAGAAATGATCTTACTGTTGACCGTATTATAATTGTTTTTCTTGAAGCTAGTTAGGACATTCACAAAAGTTGAGCCTTTATATTTTGGTACCAAAAGTTATGCCATTTTAACAGGAGGCTGATTCCTTGAGTGTCTGGCCTGTTAAATGGCCCCCTGTAGTCTGAAAGCCTGTCTGGGGCTGCAAGCTATTCACACCAAAACCTACCTCTTTAGATTAGCCTTCAACATTACATAATATTACATTTTACCTGCTGTTACTTGCTAGTTTTATTGTTTCACTTGCTTTTAATGCACTTGTTTATATGTCAGTTTTACTTCTTCACTTGTTTTTAATGTCCTCAATGTACTGGTTTTATTGTAAAGTGTAAAATGTATAATTACTATAAGTAGTAGAGAAGAAGTAGAGAGTGGAAGTAAAGGAAAGCAGGCTTCCTGGCAATGGTAGTAAACATTCATGAACCCCAGCGTACTGCCAAACATTACATTTGTGTACTGTAATTATTAACGTTGCTGTCGCTTATCTCGAAGTCATCTCTCGATGTTACACTGATAAAAACTATTTCCATTAGACCATTAATAGCCTTGACAAAGCGATCCGTCATGTTTTGCTACACCTTTCAGCAAAATGCCTGTTCTTTTTTCTAGTGTTTTGGCTCTCTCTTACCACATATTTAAGACCATTTTACTCCCTGTGGTCTGTACATGAAGAATCATACAGATGTTTGTTCAGGCAAACCTGCTCCGCCAGTCTTCCCAGCAGACCATGTTGAAATAGAACGCGCAGCACATGCCGAGTTACAAATATTCGGCGGTGCACGATCACATGTTGCGACAACTTGCAGAGCCTTCGCGCTGGACATGGTGACGGCGACCATAAATCTACCTTAACACTCGCACACCTGCAGATCCTGCTGGCTAAAATTAACATAAATTCTCCCAGAGGGTCTTGGACATGTTTTTGGCAGGATTTAAAAGCATGACCAACAGTGGACTTTCTAAATGTCCCGTTGGCTCGGTGGTCCACTGTTGCTAAATGTATAGGTCCACTGTTGGATAGGCATGCAACACACACACACACACACACACACACACACACACACACACAAACATTAGGAACATGCACACCGTGGTCATTCATCCAGGCGGTGAGTTGAGTAATGAGTGGTTTTAGTGAAGGGGACAGCTCACCTTCTTACCAACCCTTCTCAAGGAGACTTCTGATCATTGTTGTCAGCCACAGCTAAGCACGTTAAATGGATACCGCACTGTCCGAGGGTGTGTGAGCATGTGTGTAATTTGAGATGGAGAGAAATGTGTGCATGTGTGAAAAGGAAGGAAACAGAGTGGAAGAGAGTGTTTTTTTTCCATATGTGTGTAAAACAGATTGCGTTTATGTATGTCTTTATATGTGTGAGTGAGAGTGGTAATCCCAAAAACCTTACATCTGTCTCCCATTATGATTAGGATAGACCCACTGATAGATGTTTAATGGACTTTCCTTTAGTAGGAGTAATTGTGTGTGTGTGTGTGTGTGCGTGCGTGCGTGCGTGCGTGTGTGTGAAGGGAGCATTTAGCAGCCAATCAATCAAGAGCTGTCAGATGGGTAAGTGCGGTGAACAGTGTCAGCAAAGGTGACACACACATGCGCGCTCATGTGCACACATATACACACATACAGCAGGACACAACAGGAACAAAACTTCAGTCAGCAGGTGGGAAATAAAATACAGAGAGTGGTCATTTAAGCATTTAAGTATAGGCTATATACCTCATGAGCTTAAACTTACAGTACAGTTTACCTTAATATCTCTAACAGAAGTTTTTCTCAACAGGTCCCAAAAACAACAAAAGCAATCTGTTCAAGCTAGCCAGAGCGACATGAACATGAAGGGAGGAAGAAACGGGGAGGGCAGTTTCAAAAGGAAGGGACTCACATGCACTCATATGCACTCGTGTCTGGACCACCAAAATCCTAAAACCAAAAAAAACAGAGAAGCTCAGATTACAACACACACACAGTTCGCGTGACATTCTCTACACAGGACACCATTACTTCACTATATCTTTACATAGAAAATAGTTGTCTGAATATCATGTATAGCACCTTAAAGCAAACAACCAAAGGCGAGGACAGTCTTGTTCTATTTCGTATAGGCTTCGCCCTCTAAGAGCTATTGCTATTGGGTTAATCCCTTTGCGCATCGTGAAGATTTCTTTCGCGCCCTGTGCCCTGCACGGGCCTCTCTTACGTCCGCAGATACTGTATATTACAGTGGTGCGACCAGAGATCTGCTCCCATTTTTTCTTCAGCGACAAGCAGTTTGAAGACTTCAAAGAACAGCGGTGTCCGCCGTGTACCGACAACCAACCGGCTACATCCTGCCGCCGACAGTCGAGTAAGGTAAGGTTACCGCCTGCGGCGGCACCCAGACGGCCGAGAAGGGGACCTTTTTGGCGGGCACGAGTCCGCTGACTCGATCCCCCGAAGATGGTTCACTTGCCGGCTCTCCCTCCTCCCCGTTGGGAGGACTAGAGCTCGTAACGGCGGAGGACTACGAGTCCCGCTACGGCGACTGCCTCCGTCACAGGAGAGGACCACCACACCAGCGGCTTTCTCCTCTTTCTCTCCTCCGCAGCGGGCGGGCTCCCTGCACACCGCTAGGGTTCTTGTTCTTGACCTGTGTGAATGCCGAGTAGCAATCCCTAACCCGGGAACCTGGCCTCCATCCTGCTTCCGACGGCCCCTTTTTTGGGCCGACGGAAGCCCACACCGCCGTATCCCCGAAACCAGGTCCATGCTCGTTTCACTGACCGCGCGTACCAGTGTACCGCCTAGGTGGCTGCGACGCTGAACAATATCGTTTTTGCTAGCATGACAACTAGCTCTGCTGTCTTCACCATGACCGCTAACCTTGGCAGTTCCCCGCTGAGGCTGGGGCGGCCACGGGCTGTAGGTAGTGGAGGGGATGCGGTAACATACCTCCTAGAGAGCGGCGGCACCGAGGTGTCAGCTCAAGGTGACGGCGCCCCGCGGGCTGCGGTCTGCGCCTCTCCAAGTGCGGCCATGAGGCCCGGCGGGCAGCACCCACCTTGCCGTTCCGCAAACGGTGGCGGCAGTGACGGTGACGGGGCACCAGGAACGCGTGTCTCACTCCAGCTAGAGTGATGTTTCACCTCACACACACGCAGACAGGCTCGCCGCCACGCCCACGGACAGTATGCGGTCAGAGCCAACCACGCTGTGTCAGAATTGACAGGCTCACACACACCCACTCAGAGTGCGTGATTATAGCCTATTCAGTTTTTTCTCCACCTCCCAGCTGATTACTCGGAACGGTGAGAGTGTTGAGAGAATGGCTTGTGAGAATCGAACTCGAGGCGTCTCACCGACTTGGCCGGTGTGCACATTATTCCAGTATGTTTTACGCACGACAGACATCAGACGAACACAGCGGCTGTTCGTTAACTACAGAGAATTCACACAGGGTGCGGCTTATTCGGAGCAGCGTCTGTCTCATTGACTGTGTGAAGCTATCACCCAGGCCTATTGCGCGGAGGGAGTGCAACATTCGGGCCAGCGTCTGCGGCCTCCTCATAGGGGTGACGAGGCCGACGTTGGTGCAGCGGCTTCCTGGGCGTCCCCGTGCCCGTTCATCTGTTTTTTATCTGCACGGTGCGTCTGAGTCCCCCATGACTCACGCAGTTTTATCCGCACTTTACGGCAGATGATGCACTGTCAGGTTTGATGCTGCTGTCTCCATCCTCCTGCACTTGAGTGGCTTGGAGGAATGCAGGGGTTTTTGCAGCTATTAATGTTAATTTTTTGTCACCATAAAACATTTTCACAATCCACATGACATTGGCCTCACGATCAGTAGGCCTACTCATGATGATGACAGGGTTTTCTCATCAAAATAACGTATGTTTTGATTCATTAAACCTTGTTCAGTGTGAATAGGAAGACAAATTAGTCTATGTTCTGCTTGTGGACCTTGTATCGCAGGTGGCTGACTACGTCAGCTTCGCCCTTAACCCAATAGCAATAGCTCTTAGAGGGCGAAGCCTATACGAAATAGAACGATAGTTACGTATTGTAGCTCCAAATTCTATTCTATTCTAAGATTCGGGCCACCTGCTTCACCAACATTGGCTGAAGAAAAATGCTGATGTTGGGAGCAGCCACTGTAATATACAGTATCTGCGGACATAAGAGAGGCCAGTGCGGGGCACAGGACGCAAAAGAAATCTTCACGACTTCGCATGTGCGAAGGGATTAACCCAATAGCAATAGCTCTTAGAGGGCTGTGCCTATACTCATAGAATCTGGAGTTACAATACGCAACTATCGTTTTTTTTTGCTTTTCCTTTACTGAGAACATTGTTTTTTTTTAATTGACTATCATTTTTTCAGCTTTATAAAATCATTACATGGTGAAACAGTGTTTCATAAAAATCAATTTAATTTTAACAGGGGAGAGGAAGAAAGACGACGAGATTCAGAAATGAATTAACTTAACCTTCTACATGCGTATATGTATGTTTATAATAAGGTACTTTCTTTGTCCCCTTGGGGTTTATTGATTTTCTTTAATTATTTATTATTATTATATATTATTTTATTTATTTTTCTTGATTTACACACACACACACACACACACACACACACACACACACACACACAGTACACACAGTACAGTTTGTCTGAAAAGAAGCGTAGAATACACAATCGAGGATAAAAATAACTCAAGGTTATTATTTATGTTCATTCAGCTGGGAGTAAAGTTTATAATGCTTTTCAAACGGTAATAACAGAATTGGTGATTCAGCCAGTGTTTTTTTTATTTTTATTTAAAACCTATACATATATTGTCCAAGCTTTTAAAAAGGCAGCTAAAGAAGTTAAAATACCAAATCTCCTAACTGCAGTTGAGCTAATGAAGCTTCTTAGATGGGGGTCAAATGTCTCCAATCTGTCTGGCAAATGCAATTAACAGTCATTTTGAAAATGTTGTATTTCAAACCTGAGCTAAATATAATGAATTGCTTAAGTTATACCCGATAGTAGAAAAAGTGGTCAGATCCAGAGCCCTCTGGACCAGCTAGGCAGTCAAACTACTAATTGACTGCTTAGCTGGTCCTCTGAAAGAAATTTTTTTAATTAGAGAAAATTGTAAAATTGTAATTTGTTTTGTCGAAGATCACTGTGGCTTTGGCTTTGTGATGGACAGTTCAATATAATCTGATACGTATAGGAGTAAAAAAAAAATCACTAACACAAATCACAACATACTGGATGAACAAACATTAAAAAGAAAAACATACACAAACAGACAATCTTCAGGATCTTAGGTCCCACTCAGAGATTCAGAGGTGTAAAAAATAATCAAAAAGTTCAGGCCATAACAAGTGAAAACACACACACACACACACACACACACACACGCACACACACACACACACACACACACACACACACACACACACACACACACACGCACACACACACACTGGAATGTTTGTTTGGTATTAGCCTAAAGCAGCCAGCAAGGGCAAACAAATGTAAACATGAAAGCACCTTTCAGTGTGAGCTTGGATGTGTGGATATGTAAGGTATTATGTCTGACTCCTGTGTGTGTGTGTGTGTGTGTGTGTGTGTGTGTGTGTGTGTGTGTGTGTGTGTGTAAATAATACGTGGAAGCACTTGAAACCCTTCTGTGTAAACAGATGGACACTTTGACCTGAAGATTTGTTTACATACAGAATTAAGGAGATTAAAACTGACACAGTGAACCCCAATCCGATATGAAAAGTCTGGATTAAAATGCTTAAATTCACACAAAGAGCACAGACACACCTTAGTAGCACATCACAATAGCAACGAAACACACTCATACACACGCATTTACATGCTGACAGACCAAATACGATCCTTTCTATAAAGAAGAAAAGGAGGAGAGTACAAAGAAACATTTGAAAAGAACCCAGAGAAAAACATGACAGTGCAGAATGATGGAAAGGGTATTATCTAATCTGTGTTGCACTGTGCAAGAGAGCAGTCTAACTTTGCACACAAAGAGACAGAACCAAAGTCTCATCTCCCAGATATAATGTGTATGAGCTGTTAATAAGGGCTTTGCCAAGTATTTGGAAAAGCAAGTAAAATATTTAAAAGAAACAGAATGAATATTTTCACACAATGGTCTGTAAAGATGTCTCACAAAAAAATATAAAGGATAAAAAAAATGATACATGTGTACACATTGGCTAAAGAAACACTGACAACATTTACATGCACACCAATATTCCACTATTATTCCTAATATGACAATATTCTGAATTTGATACAGGTCATGTAAACAGCATATTCCGGTTGGATATTTCGAATAAGGCCTTTTTCCGAATATATCATTTTCCAATTAAGACATGTGGGATATTCCGGTATTATTCGGGTTTTAGAGGCATTCTTTGGACATGTATACAGCGCATTCGGAATATGAGTGTCAATCTGGGTTTTTACCACAGTTTACGGCCAGTTTACGGCCTCTTGCCTGTTTACGGCTTATGGTCAGCTCTGTGCGCTGCTATGGTTACTGTACACAAACCAACCAGCCACCAGTTTGCAGGGCTGCAGACCCGATAAGCAGGAGAAACACAGCTACTTTTAAACATTATCAAAGACTCGGATATCAACAGGTTTTTGGATATTCGCACACATCGCCAATTCGTATGCCATTATTGGCGTGTTATCAAGACGCATACTCAATTTTTAGCGTGTCCCGCGTGTCACGTTTCCTTTGTGTCCCGCGTGTCACGTTTCCTTTGCGTCCCGTGTGTCACGTTTCCTAAACTCAACCGTTGCTTTCTTCTTTTACTAAATCCAATCCTGTTGTTCTTTTCCTAAACCCAACTGGTTCTTCTTTTCCTAAACCTAACCCGTGTGCAACGTTTCCTAAACTGAATCGTCTTTCATCTAGCGATAACACGCCACATGGCGAAAACACGCCACGTGTCAATAACAAGCCAGGTGTGTACATAAGGCGATACACAAGGCGTGTATGTTTATGTCCGCTGTATACAGCGTAGACATCAACGCGGATAGCTCAAAATGCATACAGATAACACGCCACTTGGCTTAAGAAAGTGGGCGTGTATGTTTATGCGAAGTCATGATGTCATGTTGTCAGTGGAGTAGCATGAAACTGGTAGCAGGACAGGTGTGTGCTTCTTTGTGTGAATAAGATAATAACACATATGGGACTTTTAAAAAGCATCGCTCTGTGGTGCTACAACTGGTCAGAAACTCCACAGTGTACCTTTAAAATAATTTAATGAAATCAATTTTTTTCTGTTGTTTGTCAAAGGTGTAGTTTACACACTGCATCTGCATGATTTGGGATTTTTGTTTATCTTACATTAGTAATGGAACATGGTTACCATCTACTAGCTGGTTACATGTTTTAGCCAAAATAGTACTGTATATTGCAAATATTCTGAAGAAAAATATCAGAATGTGATAATAAATTCTGTTTCTTAGGAAAACTTTGTAAACACAAGCCCATGGTGAACAAACATTTAATGTTCAGAACCATATCCGATTCCAGACTGCATTTTTCCAAAAAAAAAAGAAGTGAAGTTAACATTGAGCAGAAATGGTTTGAAAGTTTTCCCTTAACAGTAGTTCAGTAACAGTAAATGTCACTAAAACTTTGTGACACATCATGAAAAAAATAAGAAGAAACAAACAAGATAAAAAATAGGTGAGTCTTTACCCATAAGGAGTGCTATGAGGACTACCGACAACTGGAGCTCCTAAATCAACTCAAATACAATCCCACTGGACAAAACTATTGGTACACACATACACACACTTAGAACCCAGTTCAGTACAACCCAAACACAGCCACTGATGATCTACTGTCAAATATGAGCAAAACAATCCATAGACAAATATTTGTTGTGACAGGGGACACAAACCAAATGCTAATTTGCAGACACCACAGAGGATTACATCTGTGAACAACCGCAAGATTGACTGGAAGGTTAGTTGAGAAATCACTGTACAAACTATTCATAGAAACAAACAAATGAGAACAAAACAGAATGAAAAGCAAGCGACGGGAAACAAATGACATCAGCTGGGACAGAAACTCTACACTTCTAAACTTAGTGTGCCATGTGTGTGAGGTGAGGTCTGGGTGAAGAGTGCATATAAAAGAGTTCATACACAATTTATGGTATAAATCTGACTCCGCTGAGTCTGACCCCCCCCATCATACACATATACAGTATGCACGCAAACACACACCACACTTATTTCCTGTACCCTAACCCCAAGCGTCCCACAACGTGTTGCAGATGTGGAGGCCGGTAAAATGTCCTAACTGGAGGATTTTCCTTGTCACTCAATAACCTCTTATGTGGACATTTGGTTCTCATAATGCAAATAGTAGAGCACACAGACACACGCACACACACACACACACACACACACACACACACACACACACACACACAGACGCGCACGCACAATAACTCCTACTGTACAACACTCAAAATAGCCATTTCATTATTCAGGAGTTGAATCCCAAGAGGGATCAAATAAAAGGGTGTTGAAGTGTGTGCATGAATGTGTGCACATTTGAGTCCCCTCAACAATATAAACCTCAGATGTGGCTTTAGATTGCTTAGTGTGTCTCTACGTACATGTCCATGCTCTATCATGTGGATGTTATTTTGAGTTCATGTTAAGTTGGAAATCATTCACTATATAGCCCATTTTATATTGCGTTTTCCATTTGTAGTGTTGTCCTCGGACACAAACTACATTATCCCACAATGCAATGTAAAAAGTAGCATACAATCGATAGACACTAACCAAGCTTTATCTACCATCATGCATTGTGCACGCAGACAGGATAAAAAGGTATCTGCCACATTAGAGGAATGACCTGAGTATTATCCAAAACATTTTGTTTGCCAACTGATACACTATATAATCCTCTTCAGCAGTGATTCCATATCAGGGGTATTTGTACAGTTGCCAAGGTGGGTATGTGGAAAAAATGGAGAGTAGTTCAACTAATAAAAACATAGATATTATGATTTGATTCAAATATATCCACATATTAACATTAAGTCAACGGTAACACCTGAACACTATGTTGCAGTTATGTAAGAGAGTGTGAAAAACAGGTGAGCAAGTTAACAAGTAAGTAATAGCCAAAAGTAATGACTAAACAGTTCAAATTATTAGCTAAAAGTAATGGAGAAACTAGTTAAAATAGTTAGTTGAAAGTAACTTTAACATTCATCTTCACTCCAAGTAGTAGTAGGCTAGTAATAGTACAATTGCTGACTAAACCAACCTTAATATTGACAGTTCACTTGTATAAAAAATTCACAATATCCACTCATATCACTCATATATAATGAATAGTGTTATACATTTGAAACATCAGGAATCGATGATGGGGTGCATGAGTTTATCTGACAGGGCTATGGGGAACCACTGCTCTACAGTACTTTAAATTCTGTGTATGGTGAGTAGTGAATAAGCTTGGATTTCTTTAATGAGGTTATGTGGTAGGAAAAAAAAAGTCATGTTTGTGAGAGTGCCCAGTTTCTTATTATTTTGGCCCGTTTTAGATTGTCTGTTGATGGCCAGCATGTGTATGTGTTTGTACTTAGTTTGTGTTTGAAATAGAAGCTCTATAAACATAATGTTGTCCGTCACCGTGTGTGTGTTAGATCCTGTTACCGAGCCTGTATGTAGGCTTACAGTTGGTAGATTTATAATACGTTTTATGTTGTTAGGACATATGTTTTTTGTGTGGTCATTATGGAAGGTGGGATTGTGTGGAAATATTTATTCATGTTTTGTTTCAGCTAATGAGTCATTATATCCCTCCCCACATGTTTAGCTCGATTCAGTTTCTGTTCCATGAATTGGATGTTAGTGTTGAGGGTGAGCTGTTGCACTACACTATAATTTTACTGCCATATAAATTCAATAAGGGAATCTCAAAACAGTGTGTATGTGTGATGCTTAGTGTGTTGGATGTGTTACAACCTTTAGACATTTTTGTACATTATATATTGCATTTTAATATACAGTGTTTGAATCCAGCTTTCTGTGGCTGCAAAAAACATCTCTGAACAAAACAAAAACAATAATAAACTAAAAAAACATTTACGGCCCTATTTTAACGATCTAAGTGCATGGAGTGAAGCGCCTGACGCTGGTGCGTTTAGGGCGTGTACAAATCCACTTTTGCTAGTTTAATGGCGGAGAAAAGGGTCCGTGGGCCGGGCGCATGGTTCAAAAGGGTTGTACTTAGTGTCTTAATTAATCATTGGTGTGTTTTGGGCATAACATGCAATAAACCAATCAGAGTGTCGTCGCGTTTGTACCTTGGCACACTGCTATTATGATGGTGGATTTGCTAAATAGGAAGGAGAGATTTTCAGGAGAGGAAACTGATCTGCTCGTGCGTGAAGTGAAAGCGCGCGAGCAGATCATATATGGCACGAGCACTATGCCACCAAAACTCCATAATACTATTTCACATTGTAATATTTTAAATCTTTTGCATGTTTGTGTGCTGCTGTGCGTCCCTGTGTGTGCAACAAGCATAGTGTGCGCGCACATTTTACTAATGCGCCGTTAAAATAACAATGAAATGCTGCGTTATTGACTTTAGACCAGGTTTTTGTTGGTCAATGGCGCGATACCCAGCATACCCATGGGTGTACAGATGGGCCCAGGTGCATTTGCTATTTAAACAACGCGGGCGCTGGACGGGAAATTGACAACTGCGTCGGTCTTAAACTAGCAAAGACACTTGTGTCGGGCTTTGCGGTGCGCTGTGTCGGGTGCAAGATTTGGCCCTTAAAGTTGCTGTTCACCTTGGTTTACTTCATTTCAAACACAGAGCACATACAGCAGGTCTAGGACTATGAGGGATAACACTTAACGCAGTCAATGCAAACTGTTGAGTTTTTATCAAATGCTGCTCAAATGTGCATTCAAAACACATAACTCAGTACAATTTAATTTGCAACTGATAGCACGTATTCAAAACACTTTCTGGACTTTTCTTAATCTCGCTTGATAAATGAGCCACGCTGTGAGGAAAGAGCACTTTCTGAGCACCCATAAGACCTCTAAACAGATTAACAAAGACTTATGGGTAAATAGAGGCAGCGGGGGTGAAAAAAAAAGTGAACATCCTTTTTAATAGAGCTTCCTGGAAGCAGAGTGTGGTAATGTGACGCAACTGTTTCTCTTCCCGACATTCGCTGATGAGAAATAAATGAATGAAATTAAGGTTTTAATGCTGCTTTACGTGCGCTCGCGTGTGTGTGTGTGTGTGTGTGTAAAAGTGTCAGAGGGTGATATTGTGATACCGCTCCAAGATGCTTGATTTGCCCTCTTTTCAAAGTGGTTTAAACTGCGTGGTTGGTTTGGGCCGCGGTGTGTGTGGGTTTGTCTGGATGTGAGAGTCTGTCGAGGTCTTCTCTGTTTCTTTCAGAGATATTGAAAGACATGGCCTCATGTCTGACCTTTGCAGTACACTACACCAATACATGTATGTGTGCACACGTTTAGTAGAGGTGGTTAGGTTTCTTTTCCTTAGAATGATTTACTACGGTGGAACTAGAGACTTAACTTGAGTGCTGTGTGTCTTGAGACTTGGAAGGAGAGAAAACACATTTGTGTCTCAAGTTCTGATCTCTTTAAATTAAGAAGTCAGGCAGGTCTCGCATAACCACACACCTTGAGAATCTAATTATGAGGCATATATATTGACAGAACTTGGTTTCAGTCATAGACTATAAAGTATGGATGTAGTCTCCGTGACGTAGCCCACAGGTTTCTGAAGAGGCAAAATTAACCTCAATGTGGACGGCTCAAAACGTGTATTTTAATATGGGGGTGTCCCTTCTGTAGTCATTGGCCGTTCATGGAGCTGCAGTTATTGACTGTTCCGTGTTGGTTTCTGTTAGGTAAAAAAACCTAATAACAGCTTTGAAAAGGAAAATGTTTCTGTTGCTGTGCAATTTTTCAGTTAGTTGACTTCATGGCTTCCCCTGAAGGAGATTTGACATAAAATTGAGACTTAACTATTAAAAAAACAACAACTGAGAAATGACTTGTTCTTGTCCCAGACTGACTTGAGACTCAACGCCAAAGATTCAGAAACAGCTCTGGGTAAAGATGTGTGCTGTGACCATATGTTTTGTATACTTGGTGTAATTGTCAACATATGTTGCTTATGTTTGTAGTTTTTAATATGAACCCGAGGAAGAGTACTTGTTGCTAAAGTAACAGCAAATAGGGATCATACAGACCCATAGTTTCACTAATGTGCTAACCAGGGCTGGACTGGGGTAAAAAATCAGCCCTGGACTTTTGAGAACCAGACCAGCCCACCACAATCGGCTGGACACCAACAGTCCTTGCACTCCCCTACAACACATGTACCAGCAGGGTTCAACATTAGCACTATTTACCAGCCAAATGCAGGGCTCTCAAGTTTTGACATTTTCTGGAGGGTCCTCCCCCAGAAAATTTTGAGCATTAAATACTTCATTTCCTGCATTCTGGTGAATTTGTATGCACCTATTTCTACCTTTTTCTGAATCAATTTATGCTGGAAATATCTTTATGTAAAGGGAAACATAGATTATAATCCAAATATAAAAACATAATGGAATATATTGCAATAAGGCTGTCAGGCATTCTGTATTGCTTTCATCTATTTATTCTCCTGTAGATCGACTTTTCTAATTATATCTGAGTCAGCACACATGTAGCCTGGCATCATTTACTCTTCCCTTCTTTTTTGCATCTTTTGTTGAGGAAGTAACCTCCTTAAATGTGCATATGACCATTATTCACCTCAATGATACATTAATTAAATTTAATTTATTAATAAACCCCTGGACTGTAATATTGTTAAGTTTGAGCAAGATTTCTGTTGTTGATTTCTGATGTTCAAAACTTTGTGCACATTCAAAATATATCTGTGTTCTCTGAGATTTGGAGGAGTCGTGATATTTTGAGAAAAATAAAGTTATAATAGTCACTTTATTTCAGAAAATAATCTACCGGATGTGGTCCTGATGGCATCATCGGCCTGTGACCTTCAGCACTCCCTGGATCGTTGTTCGATGATGTTGTGAAGCGGCTGGGATCAGGATCAGCACCTCTAAATCTGAGGCCATGGTTCTCAGCAGGAAACCGATGGATTGCCTTCTCCAGGTAGGGGATGAGTCCTTACCCCAAGTGAAGGAGTTCAAATACCTTGGGGTCTTGTTGCGAATGAGGGGACAATGGAGCGGGAGATTGGTCGGAGAATTGGCACAGCGGGTGCGGTATTACATTCAATTTATCGTACCGTTGTGATGAAAAGAGAGCTGAGCTAGAAGGCAAAGCTCTCGATCTACCGGTCAGTTTTCGTTCCTACCCTCACCTATGGTCATGAAGGCTGGGTCATGACCAAAAGAACGAGATCCAGGGTACAAGCGGCTGAAATGGGTTTCCTCAGGAGGGTGGCTGGCGTCTCCCTTAGAGATAGGGTGAGAAGCTCAGTCATCCGTGAGGAGCTCGGAGTAGAGCCGCTGCTCCTTCGCATCGAAAGGAGCCAGTTGAGGTGGTTCGGGCATCTGGTAAGGATGCCCCCTGGGCGCCTCCCTAGGGAGGTGTTCCAGTCATGTCCAGCTGAGAGGAGACCCAGGACTAGGTGGATGGATTATATCTCCAACCTGGCCTGGGAACGCCTCGGGATCCCCCAGTCGGAGCTGGTTAATGTGGCTCGGGAAAGGGAGGTTTGGGGTCCCCTGCTGGAGCTGCTCCCCCCGCGACCTGATACCGGATAAGCGGACGAAGATGGATGGATGGATGGATAATCTACCTGCACCATAGTCTGCTGTGCATTATGTGATTGCTCTGCTGATATGGTAGATCTCAGACCGTCTGACAGACACAGAGCCCCGTTTGGGTCTCTGGTCTCTGAATGAGCAAACATTTAGGGAAGTGTCTGTACGCTGCTCTATGCTTCTTTTTTTCATTGGTTGTTGCGATAAATCTTACCCAAATACAATAGTGCTATTTTCTGATTGGCTATTGTGTAGCCCCTTTCTTCTTTTTGATTGGCTGATAAGTGGCAGGCTCAACTAAGAACTCCAGGGGAGACGCGCTTGATTCCTGCCGGTTCCATAGTGAGAGCGGCGCGCCAGAGAAATTTTGGGCGCTGCGGCATATTAAATATATTATAAATAGTTTTTCAGCGTGAGAAATACAATGTGTGGCGGGAGTGCATGCCAAATGACATAAGACCGAAATGAGTGACTGTCACGCTCAATGCGTCACACTTGAGAGCCCTGCAAATGCTGGTAAAATATGTAAGTGGCTAGTAGATTTGCTTGATTCACCAGCCAAAAATAAGTAAAATTTTAACATTCACTACAATTGAAAACAAATTTTTGGCTGGTGGACAAAAAGTTAATGTTGAACCCTGCATAGCAACCCCTAATGTCACTTAGCTGAGTGGTAAGACAGTATGATAATGTACTCACTAAGTCAAAAAGGCTGCCTAGCTCCTGATGGCAAGATGGCTAAAGGTTGTGATAAAAAAAAAAAGTGATAAGTCTGTAAATTAAGCTAAAGCTGCATTTTGTACATAGAATGTGTTTGTGTTATTGTGGAATGTGGATAAATCAGAATGTTTGTGCTAAGTGCCTTAGCTTGCTAAAACATAACTAACATCAGCTTACTAACAGCTAAATTGTCCTCTCTGGTACACAAGGGTGCTAAAATAATCGTTTGACATGCTTAAATCTCATGTTTTTAGCTAGCTACCGGCGGCACTTTGTGTTTATTTTGGCCGCCGGTGGAGGCGGGCCTTACATGCACTCTCTCTCTCTATGCTAGGATAGAAGTGGGCCATAGTAGGATGTGATTGGCCAATGTTTAGATGAGAGACAAACCAGTGGACCAATCATGTGATCTCTCTCCTCTCTGTGCGCTGGTCAGTCAAAGACCAAGGATGTGAATGGCCAGTGTTCACATGAAAGACACACAAGTGGGCCAATCATGTGATCTCTCTTCTCTCTATGGGCCGAAGTTTTCGACCGGAGTGCGGCCCATTCAGCCCACACAAATAGACCGGCCCACCGGGAAATCTCCTGGTACTCCCGATGGCCAATCATTGCCTGGTGCTAACAAAATATCCTGTTAGTGCAAGGACTCACAGATGCCAATCAACAAAACAAGTTAACCAAATAATCCATTTCTCTCTGTAGTGAAGTGTCTGATTGACTGTAGCTGAGGAGGACGACTTTGACAAGAAATGACTCATATACACAACACGGTCTCAAGGCAGTTCGTGAAATTGTCACGTTATTTTTAATCTATTGAGTCGTGTACAAGAACACGTTTTTTTCATGGTGGCCAGCACGAAATGAGAAACATCTATACGGAGGTTGGGTTTAGGAAAAGATGAACGGGGGAAGCAAACGTCACACACCGGGACACGATCCGCGGCCTCTGGGGGACACGCGACGACAACAACGGGACGGCGGAGGTTGGATTTAGGAAAAGAAAAGCGAGGAAAGGACGCGTCACACACCGGGAGACGGCCGCGGGGTACACGCGACCATAACGGGATGGCGGAGGTTGGGTTTAGGAAAAGATGAACGGGGAAAGGACGCCTAACACGGTGGGAGACGGCCGCGGGGGACGTGCGACAATAAGGTGACGGTTGTGATTAGGAACGCAACAACGGGGAAACAAAACGCCACACGCGGGCTACGATCCCCGGTCTCCGGGGTGAAAGTCCTGTGTTGTTTGACCCATCCACCACCCCAACCAACCTCCTTACGCGGATTTTCGCCATTTCATACTCCTCGCTACCGTAGTCGTGCAGTGATCACGAAATATGCTTCCTATTGAAATACATTAGTTTACATTTTCGTGCTGGCCACCACGAAAAAAACCACGTGACCATTTCACGAACTGCCGTGAGACTGGGTTGATATACATCCTGTGCCTTATTCGTGCCAGTCTCTCACAAAGTGTTTGTTGTTTGTCCTATTTTATTTCCAGAAAGTGGAATAAAAACACAGTTGGCACCACAGAGACTTGGAGATGCTTTGTTGCTTCATGTACTGGACACTATAAACAGAGCAGCAGCAGCTCAGTTTTAGTTTTTCACAGATACTGTATATAGCTTTGGCATGTCATGTTTTTTAACGCTGGGTAATTTAAAAGCACTCTTACAGTATGAGTTATTATAACAAAGGATATAAGATGCCAGATCCCTTATTGGACAAGCCGAATAAAAATAACTACTATAAAATTGTGGGTGGGCTTGTGTCCAACACACAGAACAAGCAAGAAAGTGATTTTTAAGCATCGTACAATCCTCTGCCTGTTGAAATAATGTTTACTGCTATTTATCCACAGTCCTGGTGAACTATTTTACAACATGGCACTGTAATAACCTTAAGCCGCCTTTGACTGTAAACTAATTTACTGTGTAACAAATAAAGCTAAATTTAAGAGAGAAAGAGGGAGAGAATAGAAAATATACAGAGAAAAAATAAACTGTTGCACCCCACATACACACACACCTCTTAATTGAAATTCTGCAATTTGGTCGGAGGACACTACAGTGTTTTGTCACATGCAGACAGTCACGATCAGTCTTAATAAATGCACACCAACACACACACAAACACACGGCTTTGTGACAAATGCGCTCTTTTCCTCAGGAGGGAAGCTGATAAAAACATAAAAGCAGTGAAATTCATATTGGCTTCTCAAACTGTCTCTGTTCTCCCCTGGGTGAGTAAACATTAGCATTCCAGTGATTCTCTGCATTATCCTAATCTGCTGTGTGTCAGTCGGCAGTTTCCTCTGTTAAAATGGCATTCATTCATTTACTGATGTGGACCTAACCTCTTGTTTGACTGCAGGTTCAGAATATTTTACAGTAGGTAGATAATTATCCACAACAACAATCTTAGTTTGTGTCAAGAAAGTTTAACGTTATTGTGTGCTTCTTCATATAACCTGGGGGGGAAACAACAAACTATGTACAGCATGAGGTCTTGTGTGTATCATTGAGGTCTAACGAACATGTTGATTGCATTTTCTTCATAAAATGTTTGCAAGGCCATTTGCAAAATCCTACATTGTTGACATCCATGTTTACTTGCTTGCAGTCTACTTTTGTCCTGCCTTTTTTTTGGGGGGTTTTGGGTCAATCATTCACATACTGTGAAACTACTGGCAGGACTGTTTATCGCATCACCCGTGTGCGTCCTCATGAGTGTGCACGAGACAATACAAACAGGAACCCACTCATAAAAAGCATTGCTCCATTGCATTGCTAGAGGACAAACACTCCACAGGGTACTTTTAAACCTCCTGTTGTCCTCGGGTCAAATATGACCCATTTTCAAAGTTTCTATATTTCAGTAATTTGGATTTCTTTCACCCAAATTGTCAAAAAAAATAACGTGGATGGTTCCATACAACGCTCTTTAGAAGTAGTATAAATGGTCAGTTCACTGTTCTCATTGGATTTGGGTGTTTTATTCAATTTTATAGCACTTGAAAAACAAAAATGGTAAAAGAACGTTGAAAAGAAATTGACAAAAATGTCTAAAAAAGCTTCAAAAACCTTGAAAAAAGCAACAAAAGGTTTTTAGAAAGTGCAACACCTCAACAAAAACGTCGGAAAAGAGTCAGGAAAAGCGTAGAAAAACAAAAAGTTGCATAGGCGACGGGAAGACAACACAAGGGTTAAAACACCGCAAATCAATTTCAGTTGTATGAGCTTCAATATCTGTATTTACTTTCAGTTTTTCTTTGCTAGAAGTGTTCATCTTAGTCTGCTTGTGCTTTGTTCATCGCAGCTTGGAGCCTTTTTTAGTTATGTTTTGCATGTTTTTCGACACACTGCAACCGGCAAATACAATACACCTGAAACTAAAAGCAAATTAAACAACAAACCATTGACTGAACTGCCTCAGCGCTAAAGGAAAGTGGGTGTGAATCCATGAATTCAGCAGACATTACAACCTGGGACAAACAGCATGAACTGTTTAGCTCTTTTCTTTAGTGTTTCTTAGTTTACCGGTATTGATTAGATTAAAAGCCCTTTGAATGATGCTGAATCCTCTGTGAGACCAAACAGCATGTCCAGTCACCTTTGACTTACTACTACATCCAATGACTGGAATAGAGATACTGTGGGGCATCCTTTAGTTTCTGGTTAGTGTCACTTAAGAGCAGTTCTCCTTTTTTTCAGGAATGCTCTGCTTCCCAGTAGGCTAATGCAGTTTCACACATTCATACCCGGAAGTAAAATGGGACCACCCAGCTAAGTATTGCTTTAAGCTACTTCAGTTACTGTATAACAATGTATGACGGATTTGCTGTTGATTGGTTGAACAGCAGAAAGGTAACTACCTCATTGAGGCAGCAAGTGAAGTGGGTTGGCCTTGATTGGTTTGGTGTAAAAACCTGTAGGACTTGTAGAACTTCATAACGTGTTGGGAACACTGATATAAAGGTATACATGTCAAAGTAAGATTTCAATCTTTGATAGCACAAACTGAGTATTTTAATCACTATTGTATATATATGCTGAAATCAAAACTGGCTTACAGATCTCACTTTGAGAAACGTGCCCCCTCCGAAAATGTCTTAATGTTACTTTCTGTTAAAAGATTACTTTGCATTATTATTAACAATTTTGAGGGAGAGCAGTGAAGTGCTGAGTTTCTCATGAGTTGAATTACAGTACATGTATGATATATATTTGCCTTTTTGGATTTCTGTCCTTTTAAAGATGCTCCCTGGTTTTCCCATACAGATCTCGTTTGACTTTTCCACTTTACAGATGTACCTGCTAGAAGCTAATCAACACCTGATGTGTAGAAGGATTAAATCCAGATGTGCACTTTTTTTAGTCATATGTTACATTTACGCTAAAATGTACTATTTTGGTAACAATATGTAATGGTATGCAGTGAAAATGTATTTTTACATGTTTTTAGGCTGCACCTGACTTTGATTTACTGTTGAAAGAAGAGTACAAAAAAATAAAACATAATGAAATGCAGTACAAAATGATTATGCTCAACTGACATAAGGACCTCAAAACCACAGCAACATTTCCTGGAGCTCAGAAACCTAAAAAGAGCCCAGCCTTTAAAAGTTTTTGATAGAAAGGAAGTTATAAGTAGGGTTGGGTATTGCTTGGGTTTTTTTCCGGTGCTAAAGCGATACTTTTAAAACTGTGCCGGTGCCTTAACGGTGCCTGAACCGAATATAGTCTGTGTTGTTTTTCCAACAACGGCAGCTGCAGACTGTTAACGTCCCGGTGTTGGAATCCTCTACAGTGAAATACAGTCACGCTTTACACCGTTTAACGTTAGCTGTCAGCATTTTAACCATGTTTAATCCAGCTACTAGCTAGCGGTAGGCTAACATTACCTGCTGCCAAGTGTAACATTAACTAGCGTCCCGTGCAGCGATGCTTCGGTTGCCTGTAATGTCCGTTTCAGAGCATCAGAGAGCAGCTCCGAAATGAGGCCCCGTAATCCACATTGATATTTGGTCCGTTAGATACCAGTCATTTAGGCACCGGTACCGTATTAGCACCGGTGTTTCGGTACCCAACCCTAGTTATAAGCAGTTTTAGCATTCAACATCACTGACTGGTCAAATGCAAGCTTCATGACATTCCACTTTAGTAAACTGTTTGCCAGTAATTGCCAATGATTGTCTGCCAGTTAACTACAAGTATGGCTATCGAAATGTAATATATTATTATAAAGAATTGTAATTAAAATTCTTTTTACAGTCAAACTAAAATATCGTCATGGCCAGGATAGCTCAGTCGGTAGAGCGGGTGCACATATACAGAGGTTCATGCCTCGACGCCAAAGGTCCAGGGTTTGCGTCCGACCTGGGATGATTTCCTGCATGTCTTCCCCCTCTCTCTCCCCCTTTCATTGCTTTCCTATCATCAAAGGCAGAAATGCCCAAGGATAGGATATTTTACTTTTCCAATTGTCCAGGTTTGAACTTATCATCACTTACTTAAGAGCTTTAAAATGTGTGTCCCCTCAACACATTGTCTGCTGTTGATGTCTGACTGGGTTCCACTGCAGTTAAATGGTCTCCTTGTTCACTACTCTAAATTATAGTATTTAAATATAATCACCCATGACAACACACATACAAGCTATGTAAAAAGCCAATTAAGGCCATAGGAGCCCAGCAGTCTAAGGCACAGACCATGCAGCCACAAGACCTCTGGTTTGATTTTGGCTCGGGGGTTTTCATGCATGACCTGCTCAATCTCTCTTTCTCTCTCTCTCTCTCTCTCTCTCTCTCTCTCTCTCTCTCTCTCTCTCTCTCTCGTTTTCTGTCACTCTCAACTGTCAAACTGTCCAATAATGGCAAAATATCCAAAAACATTTCTACACCTGCACTGCTCTGAAATGCCCTGGGACCAACGGCAGTCCCTCTTTTATTCAGGTCTCTACCATCAATATTCTCCTGAAAGGTTTAAATATATCCCTAAACATCAACACACTCACACTTAGAACAGGTTTGCAAAATTCGCCAACAACAGACTAATGTGAAAGCTGGTAACTGTTGCTGCAAATTTCAATAACCAATTAGATTGTTGGCTTGCAGTTTAGAGATTGCTTGTGAAAGATGAATCTGATTTTGCTGAGCTAAGCATCATTCCAGCAAATTCATGTTGTATTTGTTGGGCCTGGATCATTTGTGAATCAAACATTTGTATCAACATAATGAACAAATGATGGCCAATATTCACAATACGGGCTTAATCTGGTAACGATTTTAACATGAGTTGCTTTAGACTGCTCCAGTGATATTGCTCTTTTCATGCCACAGAGAATAATGGCTATCGTGTAGCAAAATAGACATTTGTTTTTGAAGATATTTTTTGAGTGGCTTATTTGGTCTTTATGTCATAGGACAGCTAAAGACAGGAAAGTCGGGAGAGAGATGGGGGATGGGCAAAGGGCCAAGGGTCGGAGTGGAACCGGGCCACTGCGGTAATGGCTGAGCCTTAGTACACGGGGCGCACGCTCTACCAGGTGAGCTACCAGGGCGTCCCAAAATGGACATTTATTTACATATAAATGACATGGATTATTACTGCACCACTGATTTAGATCAGGCAGTGAAATTGATAATGTATAAACTAAACACTCTGCCGTTTTAAAACACAAGAATCTTCATGCATGAACTCTGTTTCTCTGTCTTTCTCTCACATCTAGAGTATAAACAATCGTGCCCATAAAATCAACGGGGTGATGTAATCACTAACGTGATGTGATCCACTTTGTTTCCGCGGGTAACTCACTTAGAGACACATTACGCTGGATGGATGAATGGAGGGATGGAGGGATGAATGGATTGAGGAGAGAAGGCAGGATGAAAGAAAGAAAACGGAGATGGATGAGTTTGGGAGAGTGAGGGAGGGTAAATGGGATGGTGGAGGGAGAAAAGGGGGTAATAGAGGGGAAGGAAAGGGAGAAGTTGTTAAGAGGATATGAAGTGAGAGGAAAGGTTAACTGAGGAGAATAGAAAGAGATACTTTGTTGAAAGTTGAGGTAAGATTAATTAGAAAATAAAAAAAAAAACATGTCAGAGAATGGACATGTTTTAGCAAAAACAGTGAGGTGAGAATAACCCAGTCAAAGAGAAGAAGGGAGGAATGAAAAAGTGACTGAGAGAGCACATGACAGAGATAGAAGCAGAGTGATATTAGATAAACTAATTACAACAGACCTTCCTTTTCCTGCACTCTCGCTGCCTCCGTCTATATCTATCCATCTCTTCTGCCGGTCATCGCCTCATTCTCTCCTACTTTCCCGTAATACAAGCGTGATGTTTTCCCGCCGATGGCGAGCGGCTTCGCTTCCCGCAGGCTCTTTAAAGTGAAATCGGATACATATACATCCAATTGGAAAGCTTTTAACTAGCAGAGCTATGGGTTGCCAGGTGGGTAAAGTATTTAGCAATTGGGACACTCAAGAGCATGTGTGTTGTGGAGTGTGTGGGTGTGTGTGTTGTGGAGTGTGTGAGTGTCTATGTTGTGGAGTGTGTGAGTGTGTGCATATGTCAGTGAGTGAGGAATGAAGCATTTAGTGGTCAGGGGACTCACATAAACTCTTCAGTCTGAATAAATCTGAATGTTTAGGCATTTGTGTATATGTAGGTAACTTCTCCCACATTACAGGACACCTTGTGTGCGTGTGTGTGTGTGTGTGTGTGTGTGTGTGTGTGTGTGTGTGTGTGTGTGAATTCCATCCCTGCAGGACTACTTAGCTAGACTGGGTAAACCCAGCCCGATCTTGATTTCGCCCTGCAACTCAGGCTGGAAACCTGTACGTTTATCTATCCTGCTTCCGTTACAAATCTGCGGGAACCAATCACAAACTGGCTTATCCACCTGGCGCGCTATTGGCGGGTTTAACACGATGACGATAGAGAAGCGACCAAGCAGCTTTTTTGTTTACATTCAACAAGCCGGCCACCGAAGCGCAGCAACCCGTTGATGCCGCTGTCGCTGCTACGTCACTTGGATCGTTGATTGGTTGAAGGACTATCCAATTGCGTACAGAGTCATTTGAACTATGCCCGTTGATCACGCCTCTTGCGCAGAGAAAATTTACAGAGCAGACTCCCCAGACTAATGTTCAATCTTAAAAGATTGAGCTTGGTCTGGTGATAGCCAGACTACTACTTAGCAGAAACCTCTCATAGATTTCAAGGCCATGCATTATTCACAAAGGAAAATGTGTATCCTCCTGTTTCCTTTCCTAACCCCCCACCACCGACACACACACAAACGCACGCACGCACGCACGCACGCACACACACACACACACACACACACACACACACACACACACACACACACACACAAACACACAAACAGCACCTCGCATGTTTAATTACATTAGGGTGACTGGGATTGCACTTCACACACTGGTGGCAATTTTTCTCAGTCTCCCTCTTTCTCAGGCAAAAAAGATGCACACCATCATTAACAATCAAGGTGCACTGTGTAATAATTTCATGCCTGCTCCTCTCATCCCGCCACAGAATTATTTATTGGAACACGTTCACTGGTGAAGAGTGAATCACCAAAAACAAACAGTTGTTTTTCCTCCACCAGTCTCTCTCTTTCTCTGTGTATTTAAACAAAGGCAGATACTGCAGCTAAAAGGGGAATTTCATTAGCATAATGAACAGCAGGAGCGAAAAAGAGAGTCTTTTTTTATTAGGATTGTGTGTATAATCCACAGGTTTTGAATGCAAGGTTAAGGGATGTGTTTAATTGCTTGCTTAGAGGGTTTTTGGTAAATTAATTGCTGTGGGACTATACGCTGGAGCAAAAATGGAAGAAAGTGGCTCGTATTATGTCATCAAAGATTTTGGCAGACACCTTAAAGGGTAATTTCGTTTTTTTTTTCAACCTGGACCCTATTTCTATATATACTATGGCAGAATGGCACTGTTCCTGTAGGATATGCCCGTACTCGTTGTCTCCAAAGAAATTAAGAAAAGTTTGGTTTGGTTGTAACGTTAATATAGCCAACACCCGGAGTTAGAAACACACATGGTGAAATACACTTAGCAGAGGTATCAATTTCCAAATGGGCATATTAATCGCCTGTACCCCGCTTGACTCCATGTAGCCTGTCCCTGATGCTGCAGCTTTATTAATTTTAGTTTTTATCAAGTTTATTATTATTAAATGTATCGTGTTCATAAATTGCACCAAATTCGACACTGTACATAATAGCCAAGTGTAAAGTAGATTGGATGAACGTTGCTCAAGATAATCGACACACAGACAATGACAGACACACAGATTCCTCACCCCTATAGTCAAATGTTATTGTTAATGTATTTTTATTGTTTTACTGTGTGTGTCTCTCTATGTGTTTACTACGGTGGCCCTGAAGTGCAAATCACCACAGCAATTAGAGAAACGCAACAACAAATCATAAAACACAACGGCAAATAGGAAAACACAACAGAAAAAATGAAAACACGACAGCAAATATGAAAACAAAACGGCAAATAAGAAAACACGACAGCAAATATGAAAACACGACAGCAAATAGGAAAACACTTCAACAAATCACAAAACACAACGGCATTAACTTCTACCGGAAAAGGTAGGGCCTATCTAGTAGAGGACGGACCCTCCTGATTGGACAGACGCACTGTCTGTCTTTTGACAGGAAGGAGAGATGAAAAAAATAAAAGTGCCTCACTGTCTATGCATTTAACAGACGGACTAGCCGTTTCTCATTTCAAAACACTGGACGAAATGGATGTGGAACTATGAACTGTGCTGTTGGTGAATCGGCGTCAGTCTGCTTGCAGGAGGAGAATATTCTGTCAGGAACTTTGCTCGCAACGTGCAAAGGTAGGTAACGTTACCGACACCGATAGGCTTTAATGTAAGCAATAGTCGTTTTGTCTTATTTATCCCATGTCAATAAATTAAAAACTCGTGGGAGTTCATGTTTGTAGTAGTCATAACACTTACCGGTAAGGAGAATTGCAGTAGCTAACCGTTTACATTAGCTTGTAGTTTACTGCATGTATGCAACATTAGCTCATTGTCCAGTAGCTTCTAGCTTTCAGACAAATGCAGTGCAAAATATGATCAGCAACTACAAGGTAAACGCTACCAGCTAATGAGCTACCACAGGCAGTATGATATGCATTAAACTGCAAGTGAGAAAGGGTAAATAGTACTGTAAACACACAAGCTACAAGGCTACAACCAACATATGAAAAGTCATAATACCTCCATTGATAAACACCCACTAATACAGTAAAGGTAGGTGTAAGTGTGTTAAATGGTCAACAGTTGTCAGTTAAGACCATGATGAAGAAACTACACCACTACACAGTTACATGAAGTACCTTCATGTTTCAGTATGCTTAAATATACTTATGATACAATTCTAATCTTACCAGGACAGGTTGGATAACTACTGGACTAACCTAATCTTACCAGGACAGGTTGGATAACTACTGGACTAACCTAATCTTACCAGGACAGGTTGGATAACTACTGGACTAACCTAATCTTACCAGGACAGGTTGGATAACTACTGGACTAACCTAATCTTTCTCCTTCTGTCTGCAGTCCGGAAGCAACACCATCATCGGGAGCTGAGTCTGATCGCCGCTTCATGTTGAATATACTTGTGTACAGTATATAGTAATGTTTGAATAAATGTTATAATAAAGATACACGTTTCATTAATGTCTTTTTAGAGCTTGTATACCTAACTAGTTATTAAAACAGGTAGCATCTGAATATAATTACTCAGAAGTTTCCTGTGTCCAGGTCATAATTTGATGGGAAATTAAACATTGAAAAACAGTTTATATTATATACACACCCAAAAACTTAAAAGACACAGACAAACTAGTTAATTTAATGCATTTATTTTTTGAATGGCAATCTCTAATATAGCAAATAATCTATTCAACATCTCTTTTTGGCCTCTGTCTCCCTGCTTGTCTTTTGCTTTCCCTCTCCTCCTCATCTCTTCCTTCTGGTGACGCTAGTGCAGCCACGACGCTGAAGTTGGCATCCGATTCGCAGCTTCTGATTTGGCAGTTAAGGGGAACTTAAAACTGTTTTTTTAACCTCTTACTGTATTGAATGAGTGTTAGTCATTAAGGTAAATTTATAATTATGTCTAAAACACACTTTTAGATTTGTGAAAGCTTTATTGTCTTTATGAGAACACAATAAGTTTTTTTTCCACATATAAACCACATTAGACTAGGTCTAGATCCACCTAGACTTGTCAAATCTGGACTACATTATCCCAGAGAGGCTAAGGAGTCTTAAAAACACAGTTTGGGATTTGTGAAAGCTTTATTCTATTTGTGAAAATGCCATAAAGGGAGATTTTACTGTTTTTTGCATATGTAGACCACATTGGACCAAGTCCACATCCAAAACCACAATACCTAAACTTGTCAAAACTGGACAAGAATTAACTCACTCTCTCCATGTCATTTATTATATCCATGAGCAGGTCTTCCCCTGTACTTGTGTAAACACGGTAACGCAAACTTGGTAATCTACAGTGGGCAATACAGCACCGTAAAGAAAAGACCTTTACGACAGCAGGTGTGGTGAAAATACTACCACTTTTGTCCAAAGTGGCCGCTAGAATTAACACAAACTGAAAGTTACATATAGCCACTTTAAGTCATAGAAAAAAATGTCTTCATGAATATAATGTGGAACTGCTGTGGACCTCTCTCTGACAGCAACACATTTAGGATGTATTTGATCCTGTCAGAAGACACCATGGTGCACACTTTATCAGAGAGTGTGTCACAGCTGTCGAGGAAGTTTGACAGGTATTTCACAATCCTGTCCAGCTGGGTTTCATCATCAAAGAAGATCGGGACCCAGCGTTCCCCAGAAGTGGGGTTGCTCCTCACCTGAGACAATGGCCTATGAAGTATGAATTAAAAAAAATCTTAATAAATACTCAGTCCTGCCTCTTTTTCTGAGGAAAGGTGAGAAAACAACACTTATGTTGAAGGAGAAGGATTTGAAGAGTAAATTAAACCACTGGCAAATCTATGACGATATTTGGATTGATTTCCAAAAGGTAAAAATAACTTTTTCTACTTTTCTTTTGAAGTGAGAAGGAAGACCTGCTCATGGATATAAGAAATGGCATGGAGAGACGTGGACTTGTACGTTGAATGTCAATTAGCAAAGGCCATGCTGTGGCAATAAAATAAAACAGTTTATTTAGCCTCTCTGGGATAATTTAGTCCTGATTTGACAAGTTTAGCAAAACGGTGAAATCTCCCTTTATTGTGTTCTCATAAAGACAATAAAGCTTTCACAAATCTAAAAGTGTGTTTTAGACATAATTAATAATTTACCTTAATGACTAACACTCATTCAATACAGTAAGAGGTTCAAAAAACGGAGGATCAGTCACTTAGCAATGTAAATTATGTTTCCCTGCTGAATCGGACAGTTTTAAGTTCCCCTTAAATTTCCCCTTAACTGCCGAATCGGAAGCTGCGAATCGGATGCCAACTTCAGCGTTGTAGTGCAGCCTCCATTTGTTCCTTAGTCCCTGTTAAAAGACAGCAAACACAAGAAAAAGATCTTTACCATTATAAATGCTATAACGGAATGTTATACTTGTTACATGGGAAACTACTCATACATTTTAGCTTTCATTTAACGTTGCTAGTGAAGTTAACAAGGTGCAGCTTTACCTCCAATCCTGCAGCTACAACTAATAAACACACCAATTTCTAAATCTCTGCTAACATTACGCATATACAGTAACGGCTTACAAAAAGAGATGAAAATGCCACCGGACATTAAACTTTACGAACACAAATGGCATAAAAGACAGCAACACAGCTAGCGAGCTAACAGCCTAATGTTAAATGATAGGTTCAGTTAGCTTAACGTTAGCTCGGGGTGTATCTACCTAATTATAATAGCAATTTGTACCAGCATTAATGCGTAACACTTGACATTGATGTAACACATTAACGGTGATAACAAATGTACGGCAAACACTAAATATACTTACATTTAAATGTTAATTGTGCCATCAGTGATGCCGCTCCAACTCCCACTTAGGTCCGCCATTGTTGTTGTTTTTTTAACGAGCCGGCAAAGCCGCACGCATAGGATTGTGGGTGATTTGGGAGCGCGAAAGACAGACAGTGCGTCTGTCCAATCAGGAGGGTCCATCCACTGCTAGATAGGCCCTACCTTTTCCGGTAGAAGTTAATGCCGTTGTGTTTTGTGATTTATTGAAGTGTTTTCCTATTTGCTGTCATGTTTTCATATTTGCTGTCGTGTTTTCATATTTGCTGTCGTGTTTTCATATTTGCCATTTTGATTTCCTATTTGCTGTCGTGTTTTCCTATTTGCTGTCGTGTTTTCATATTTGCTGTCGTGTTTTCATATTTGCCGTCGTGTTTTCCTATTTGCCGTCGTGTTTTCCTATTTGCCGTCGTGTTTTCCTATTTGCCGTCATGTTTTCATATTTGCTGTCGTGTTTTCCTATTTGCCGTCGTGTTTTCATATTTGCCGTCGTGTTTTCCTATTTGCCGTCGTGTTTTCATATTTGCCGTCGTGTTTTCCTATTTGCAGTCGTGTTTTTCTATTTGCTGTCGTGTTTTCCTATTTGCCGTCGTGTTTTCATATTTGCCGTCGTGTTTTCATATTTGCTGTCGTGTTTTCCTATTTGCCGTCGTGTTTTTCTATTTGCAGTCGTGTTTTTCTATTTGCTGTCGTGTTTTCCTATTTGCTGTCGTGTTTTCATATTTGCCGTCGTGTTTTCATATTTGCCGTCGTGTTTTCATATTTGCCGTTTTGTTTTCCTATTTGCTGTCGTGTTTTTCTATTTGCTGTCGTGTTTTCATATTTGCTGTCGTGTTTTCATATTTGCCGTTTTGTTTTCCTATTTGCTGTCATGTTTTCATATTTGCTGTCGTGTTTTTCTATTTGCCGTCGTGTTTTCCTATTTGCCGTCGTGTTTTCCTATTTGCCGTCGTGTTTTCATATTTGCCGTCGTGTTTTCCTATTTGCCGTCGTGTTTTCATATTTGCTGTCGTGTTTCCCTATTTGCAGTCGTGTTTTTCTATTTGCTGTCGTGTTTTCCTATTTGCCGTCGTGTTTTCATATTTGCCGTCGTGTTTTCATATTTGCTGTCGTGTTTTCCTATTTGCCGTCGTGTTTTTCTATTTGCAGTCGTGTTTTTCTATTTGCTGTCGTGTTTTCCTATTTGCTGTCGTGTTTTCATATTTGCCGTCGTGTTTTCATATTTGCCGTCGTGTTTTCATATTTGCCGTTTTGTTTTCCTATTTGCTGTCGTGTTTTCCTATTTGCCGTCGTGTTTTCCTATTTGCTGTCGTGTTTTCATATTTGCCGTTTTGTTTTCCTATTTGCTGTCGTGTTTTTCTATTTGCTGTCGTGTTTTCATATTTGCTGTCGTGTTTTCATATTTGCCGTTTTGTTTTCCTATTTGCTGTCATGTTTTCATATTTGCTGTCGTGTTTTCATATTTGCCGTCGTGTTTTCCTATTTGCCGTCGTGTTTTCCTATTTGCCGTCGTGTTTTCCTATTTGCCGTCGTGTTTTCATATTTGCCGTCGTGTTTTCCTATTTGCCGTCGTGTTTTCATATTTGCCGTCGTGTTTTCCTATTTGCCGTCGTGTTTTCCTATTTGCAGTCGTGTTTTTCTATTTGCTGTCGTGTTTTCCTATTTGCCGTCGTGTTTTCATATTTGCCGTCGTGTTTTCCTATTTGCAGTCGTGTTTTTCTATTTGCTGTCGTGTTTTCATATTTGCCGTCGTGTTTTCCTATTTGCTGTCGTGTTTTCCTATTTGCCGTCGTGTTTTTCTATTTGCAGTCGTGTTTTTCTATTTGCTGTCGTGTTTTCCTATTTGCTGTCGTGTTTTCATATTTGCCGTCGTGTTTTCATATTTGCCGTCGTGTTTTCCTATTTGCCGTCGTGTTTTCCTATTTGCTGTCGTGTTTTCATATTTGCCGTTTTGTTTTCCTATTTGCTGTCGTGTTTTTCTATTTGCTGTCGTGTTTTCATATTTGCCGTCGTGTTTTCCTATTTGCTGTCGTGTTTTCATATTCGCTGTTGTGTTTTCATATTTGCCGTCGCGTTTTTCTTATTGCTGTTGTTTTTTTAACGAGCCGGCAAAGCCGCACGCATAGGATTGTGGGTGATTTGGGAGCGCGAAAGACAGACAGTGCGTCTGTCCAATCAGGAGGGTCCATCCACTGCTAGATAGGCCCTACCTTTTCCGGTAGAAGTTAATGCCGTTGTGTTTTGTGATTTATTGAAGTGTTTTCCTATTTGCTGTCATGTTTTCATATTTGCTGTCGTGTTTTCATATTTGCTGTCGTGTTTTCATATTTGCTGTCGTGTTTTCATATTTGCCGTTTTGTTTTCCTATTTGCTGTCGTGTTTTCCTATTTGCTGTCGTGTTTTCATATTTGCTGTCGTCTTTTCATATTTGCTGTCGTGTTTTCCTATTTGCCGTCGTGTTTTCCTATTTGCCGTCGTGTTTTCCTATTTGCCGTCGTGTTTTCCTATTTGCCGTCGTGTTTTCATATTTGCCGTCGTGTTTTCCTATTTGCCGTCGTGTTTTCATATTTGCCGTCGTGTTTTCCTATTTGCAGTCGTGTTTTTCTATTTGCTGTCGTGTTTTCCTATTTGCCGTCGTGTTTTCATATTTGCCGTCGTGTTTTCATATTTGCCGTCGTGTTTTCCTATTTGCTGTCGTGTTTTCCTATTTGCCGTCGTGTTTTTCTATTTGCAGTCGTGTTTTTCTATTTGCTGTCGTGTTTTCCTATTTGCTGTCGTGTTTTCATATTTGCCGTCGTGTTTTCATATTTGCCGTCGTGTTTTCATATTTGCCGTCGTGTTTTCCTATTTGCCGTGGTGTTTTCCTATTTGCTGTCGTGTTTTCATATTTGCCGTTTTGTTTTCCTATTTGCTGTCGTGTTTTTCTATTTGCTGTCGTGTTTTCATATTTGCCGTCGTGTTTTCCTATTTGCTGTCGTGTTTTCCTATTTGCTGTCGTGTTTTCATATTCGCTGTTGTGTTTTCATATTTGCCGTCGCGTTTTTCTTATTGCTGTTGTGATTTGCACTTCAGGGCCACCGTAGTTTACTGTGTTTGTGCACATGTCTCGTCTCTGTGTGGATAAGACATCTCTATTAGATTATGTGTGGTTGTGTGTGTGTGGCTGGCGGTGAGGGGTCGAGTGGGTCAGCCGTATCAGATCAAATCAATAGCATGACGGCCGCAGCCATATTTACCAACCCACACATCAACCTTCATATACAGATCATACAAAAGTCACACTGACATGTCCCAGCTATTTTCGGTAGCATCTTGACTCGTGTCCTTCTACTCTGTGAACCCTTTTTCAGTGGTGTGTCACTTAATAAATGTCACTTGTGTGGACAGATTCATACTTTATACTTAAACAAACACAGTAACAGCGATACAGAGATGGATTGTACAACCAGTTTAGCTGTGAGCGTTTAAAACTCAACAGTGATTTAAAAATAAAAAAATAACAACATTACTTCTCATGGAAAAGAATGAGAAGAATCATCAATAATAAAACACAATAAATAATAAAACAAAAAGTTATTCAGCAGTACAGCAGTGTCTAAATTACAACTAATAAGCACAGGATATTTGATTCTTATTGGCCGGAGGGTGTGCATTATTTTCAGACAACTGTGTGGCTCTGACATAGTGGCCTCATAACGGTTCTAAATTAATAGTGATAGCTGGAGGGCTGCTTGTTTCAACGGTTCAACGCTAATAGTAGTACTGTTTATCCCATGAGTAACACTGATAGTGTCTGATAAAGCTGTCATTTAGAGAGGGTACTTCTCCAAGAACAATGTTAAACCTGGACTTAAATCATTTCTACAACTTTGGTTTGGCATGTCACGAATGCCTAGTTGGCACCACAAAAAGTCCTTCCTTATGTTTGGAATGGGTATAGAATCTATCTGTTATATGTCCGTAGCATTGGATATAAGAATGTGCCATTTCAATCTTTACTAGAGTCTTTCTCTTTTCTACTTATTCTTTGATAAAATATGTACTGATCTATATCAGCATATTAGCAACCACTGTTAGTTTTGTAGAAACACATGTTTAGATTCTTTAAAGTAAGGTATTAAAAATATGTATATGTTTTTATACTAAAACTCAGGTATCATAAATGCATGTCATATAAATGATATCCAGCCCCACCCCCTGTTTGAAATACAGTGATTGCTGTGATAGAAGTCACCCAACCTGCATTTTCACCACAATGGCAGTCATGGTTGAAGTGCTCCATCCCGCAAACTGATGAAGCCACAAAAGAGACTTCAAAGGCTTCAGGGCTGTTTCATGCTGCTCTTTGTTTTACAGATTCAGTTTCTGCAGCCATTTCTTAGTCCTACTGGAATTTATATTCAAACCTCGCATGTGTCTGTGTCTCTCCATTCACAATGCCTTGACCTCTATAGAGCTTTGACATTTTAGTCAAATAACGTGGGCTGCGATTTCCTGTTTCAACACTGTGACACCCAAATCAATGTGGGTTAAAGATACAATTCGTTATTTAGCCATCAAATCTATATGAACGTGAGATATATTCATAGGTAAAAGGAGAGACTGAAGAGGAAGAAGTGGGCTCAAAGTTACGATAGTATGTCCAGATCTTTGTTTTTATATTTTTATTCAGAAGCTAAATATTTACAATAGAGTATCTGATGTTTTTTGTAAGAATGTATGAGTTGAATGCAGGAAAGTTAGATACTCTCTTCATTGGGGAATAAAAGAGTACTCCACCAATTTAGCATGGCACAAAGGTTGTCGGACTTATGATGAACAGTTAAAAAAATCAAAATGAATTCAGCATAATCAAAGATATTACCTTATATACAAGGCATTCTACATCTACATAACCCACAATGCAACTCAACCACAACAGTTTGGTCGGAGATTCGGGTGTGTTATGCTAGTAGGGGCTAATGTAGCCTCTAGCCGCTAGTCTGCAGCATAGATGATAAACGGGCTACAGAGGTCTGGTAAGCTCACTTCTTTCCAACTCCACACCACCAGATTTATTTCAATTTTCAAACCGACACTGGCTCAATTGACATCACTCGAGGCAATTTAATCGGACTTTGGCAAGCTCCCTCTGGAGCCACAAAAGGATCAGGCTCAGGTCTCAGAAACAAACTTTGATGTTTAAAATCGGTGGAGTTCCCCTTTAAAGTACAAAGTCTTTATCCCGAGCACTCAAAAATGGAACTGCTTTCCATAACAAATGACAAAAATGTTCACTTTTCACAACCAATTCATGTTAAATGATCAAACTCATAGACAAAGACACAATACAGAGACAGTCCACATGCACAGCAGATTTGTATGAACTAAATAACTAACAGTCCTCGCAAACTATTCTTAAAACAGCGATTTTGGTCAGAAAAGAAGCCCTCAATTTAATAATTTGCTTAGTGAAGCCAGTCGTGTTGCTAACAGTGTCCCAAAGGGAACGCCATGCTGGAAGTACAGACTGAGGCTTTCATGCTTGATCATCTCCCCCTCCAGATTATGGCATTCATTACTTCTGAAAAGCACTTGGCGTGAAAAGAGAAGGATGGAGGGAGAAATAATGAAAGCAGGAGAAGCAGTAATATTCTGCCAAAAATGTATTCATCTGAGGAAGTGGCACACTTCTGTTGGTAAACGTATGGACAGCATGAAATGTAAATGTGTGTGTGTGTGTGTGTGTGTGTGTGTGTGTGTGTGTGTGTGCATGTGTGTGTGTGTGTGTGTGTGTGTAATGAATGAAGGAGAGGAATAAAAGACAAACAAGGAGAGGGTGCAGACACATGTGCAGGAAGAAAGAAAGAAAGAGAGCGAGATCATTGGTGGTTACTGTAGAACTGATTCAGTTTGAATGAGACATTCTTCATCTCTCTTCACAATATGTCTCCTCATTTCGGCCATCAAAGCTCTTCATTTTCCATCCTTTTTTCTCTCCAATGTTTGCCTCTCTTTTTCTTCCTCTTAATTTCTGTCATTTGTCTGTTTCTCACTATTCTTATTCCAGTAAAACATATTTTTTTTCTCTTCTCTCTTTTCTCTGTATGAAGACCGGGAAACATAATCCGATCTTTCCTATTTCAGAGCTTATGGAATATGAAAAGAGCCCTCTCAATTCTGCGATCCAGCAGGACGGCAGTTTGGAATGTCCCATAGGGAAAGAAAGCTTTTTCTTTATTTATCTATATATATATATTTAATATGGATGTGTCCAAATTCATACCAGTATTTTTGTGACAGCTGTCAAATCAATATTCATGAGGATGTTCTCAAGCTTGCCAGAAAAGCAAGCATTGTTGTGCATTTATGGTTTTCCTTTTTTTTGTTCAGGCTTTACATGTTGTTAGTTGTTAATGTGCTTACTCTTTTTGTTAAAGCTGCATTCTTTGTTTTTATTCCTCCAAACTCCAAACCAAGCTGATGGACACAGTCTCAACACATGAACACTCATCTCGTTAAGGTGTTTTGGCTACCATGTCAACGCATTCTCATGAATGGGTTCGTAGGAAAGAAAGTTATTCACACTAAAACGTATAATATTATATACGAAAACTAGGAGATCGCCAGCAGCTCACGTGACATTGGATACAGAGCTCCGTGTTACAAAGCGGCAGTTGCTACAGGGCTACACATGGTGCTGTGGCAGGTCAGCAGTAGTTGGTGGTTCAGTTACCCGAGAATAGGGGACTGTGAGCCGGGTACAGAGCACCGCGAGCTGCTGGTCGTTGTTGGTGGTTCAGTTACTCGTGAATAGGTGACTGTGCGCTGGGTACAGAGCACCGCGAGCTGCCGGTTATTTCGGTGGAGATTATGGTTAAATTTAGGAAAAAGATGGTGGTTTGTATTAAAACACTCCCAAAGAACACGCATTTCCTGGGTGAAAGTCTTTAGCTTTCCCAGGGAAGCGAACTCCGCTCCCTGGCTTAAAAAGTCCTGTGTGTTCCCAGCCAGCCGCGTTCTTATACAGAGTCCGAACTAAACAGGGGGAAGCAGCGTTCAGTTTTTATGCTCCACATATCTGGAACAAACTCCCAGAAAACTGCAGGTCCACCGCAACTATCAGTTCTTTCAAATTAAGGCTGAAGACCTTTCTTTTTGATGTTGCCTTTCTTTAAATAATTGTTAATTTCTTATACTGCACTGTCAATTTTATTCTCGTCTTTTATCTAGTGGTATTTTTGAACAGATAACAGACATATTTCTGAGAATTTCTCCAACGCGGGTGTGAAGGAAAACAGTTGGAAATGTTTAGGATTTTGCAAAGTTTGCCTTGATTAAACTAAGCCTTATAGCGGCGGCTATATTGTAGGTAAAGAGAAGTACTTCCACTCTTGGTATGGGTAACAAGAGTACAAAGTCACATGTTCCTGCGGGGCCCGTGGTGGATGAGAAAGAAATATGGTCCTGAAAAAACTGATGTAGTTGTTTTTGGAGCAAAAGAGGAACGATTAAAAGTCAACGCTCAGCTTAAAACAACAATGTTAAAAACAATAGCCAAAGCCAGAAATGTGGGTGTAGTAATGGACTCAGACCTGAATTTTAACAGCCACATTAAAACAATTAATGTCTCAGCAGGATTTGGAAAAAATTGTCCATGCTTTTATACACTATGAACCATCCAGACCTCTCAGGTCATCTGGGACAGGTCTACTTGCTGTCCCCAGAGTCCGAACTAAACAGGGGGAAGCAGCATTCCGAGAAAACTGCAGGTCTGCCGCAACTCTCAGTTGCCATTCTTTCAATAATTGTTAATTTCTTATACTGCACTGTCAATTTTATTCTCGTCTTTTATCTAGTGGTATTTTTGAACAGATAACGGACATATTTCTGAGAATTTCTCCAACGCGGGTGTGACATAGATTTTATGATAAAATCTAAAGGAAAACAGTTGGAACTGTTTAGGATTTTGCAAAGTTTGCCTGATTAAACTAAGCCTTATAGCGACGGCTATATTGTAGGTAAAGAAAAGTACTTCCACTCTTGGTATGGGTAACAAGAGTACAAAGTCACATGTTCCTGCGGGGCCCGTGGTGGATGAGATGGTAAAGAAATATGGTCCTGCCTGTTTTTTTTTAAAATTTTTTTTTAATTTTATTTATTATTTTTAATCATTTTTGACTGCTCTTTAATGCCTAACTATGTAAAGCACTTTGAATTGCCCTGTTGCTGAAATGTGCTATACAAATAAATCTGCCTTGCCTTGCCTTATACAGCAGCAGTCATTGTAGTCATTGTAATGTGGAGAAAAAAAAAATGTGGAAGTCATATAAATTACAGTGCTTATCTTTTCGTAGCTCCTGAACATATGGTTCAGGCTGAACATGTTAGCAAACAAATGCTTATTATTATTACACACAGGCCTGAATTACACACACATGCTCAGTACCTATACATGCACTAATGAAGAGATGTCAGAGTGAGGGGGCTACCCATGGAAAGACGCCCCGAGCAGTTGGGGGTTCGGTGCCTTGGCCCTGGCACCTGTCCAGCTATCAGTCCACCACCATACTTTAGTCCGTATGGACAAGCAACCCTCCGGTTCCCAACCCAACTCCCTACTGACTGAGCTACTGCCACCCTATTGGATTGTAAAGCAGATACAGAGCAACATTAGTGTTCATTAGAAGTTGTGTGGCTATGTGACACATGTAAGTCAGCGCTTCTTTTAGCTCTGATTTAGTTTCCAACTCCTGGCTCTTTAGCTTATATCTGGGTATGCAGTTGCCAGATTTGTGACTTTCTTCACTAGTTAGTTGGTGGTTTTGTATTCTGCCGTACAGCAGCAAACAGCAGCCAGAGCTAGTTTGCTGGAAACAGCCACTTGCTGTTCCTGAGAACCAGCCTGGAATCACCAAATGGCATGTGAAGGACCATGAATGCTAATTTCCTGAGTCCTTTCGTATGGTGGCCGACAGGGGCAAACGAACTGCAATTTCATGAAATACATGCAAATAGACAAAATACAAGCAAATTAAGAAAACAGCTTAATTAATTTGACAAAACATGCGCAGCATTCAGCAAACATGCAACATATACACACAACACAACCAAATACAGAAACGCTCTGCAAGTACAGAAACAATGCAAAAAGAAAAGCACACAATCGCCGAAAACAAACGCACCAGAAAAACACTGCATCCAGTTTACACAACGGAAGTTCTCCAGACCTCTAGGGGGAGCGCTAAGTGGAACAGCTTGATTTTCAACCCCACGGGGAGAGAGCGCTCTGCCTTTTTATTACCAAGAGTTTACAGACAAGTCTCTGCTGATTGGGTATTACCTGTGATCTGAGCCAATAAACTAGAGACACACCCACCAAACGAGAGAAAACATATCTCAAACATAGACTTGATATTTACAGTCTATGATCTCAGAGCAGTTGCACACCGTTTCCCAACGGTGCACACTGTTTTGAGATTGAACTCCGGAACTCTCTCTCTCTCTCTCTCTCTCTCTCTCTCTCTCTGGGGTCGAACATCAAGCTGTTCCACTTAGTGCTCTCCCTAGAGGCCTGGAGAACTTCCGTTGTGTAAACTGGATGCAGCATTTTGCATTGTTAACAACCTACACCGGTGGCACCTAACAGAACCAGTGGAGTGTTAACATGTTTAACAAATGCAGCCGGTGTCATGATTTTCACACACATACACCACTAGTGTATACTGCTGTTAAGGATATCCACTTCTGGGATTGTTCTGGTGCCGCCGGAAATTCCGCCGGATGTCACTCTTTTTAGGTCGGATGTCTGTACCTTCCGCTTTCTTTGTGTTGGCATTCTAAACTCTGGTGGATTTCTGAGGACTATGGTTAACTGCTCCTCAGATCTCTGCAGGGTAAATCCAGACAGCTAGTTAGACTATCTGTCCAATCTGAGTTTTCTGTTGCACGAATAAAACTACTTTTGAATGTACACATGTTCCACCAAAACAGAAGCTATTTTACAGAGGCACCATTGCTCCTTCCATGATTCCAACGATATGCTAATGTCAACTTATTTGATTGTATTCATATGTAGCACATCTTGTTAACAGCTGGTTGCCAGTGTTCTCTTACTTTTCCGTCTTACTAGATGACTTGTTTGTAACACACTAATGTGGTATCTGAGGGCTTATAAGTTTAAAGTCTGTATAAAGCTCAAATGTGCTGAGTCATCATGAGCACTGTGATAGTGAAGTAAGTTTAATGATCCACCTCTCAGTGGAGTGATTTTTGCTGGGATGTTTTGAGTGGAGATCAGTGATTGGTGGCTGAGGGGGTTCAAGGGACATTGTGTTAGTTTTGGTGCCCCTTCAATGGACTTTTACCTTTACTTTGCCAACCTACCTTTCTCTATGTTATCTACCATGTTACCTAAACATATCCAATATAAGCTATGGTTTTTAGAGCAAGAGTCAGAGTGTACTTTGGGCTTTGTAACTCTCCGAGCTTCTGCAGGGCTTGTAATTGGTGCTGAAAACTTGATGTAATAAATATTTTATTCAATCAAGCACAGTGTCTGCGGATTCCTCTTCAACATATCATCGCTACTAAAGATACCACACTAACACCCTTACCTTGATTGTTATTTAATTGATGTTCATTGTAAATATACATTTGAACTAAATAATGCATCTTGTAGTTAAAACAGAAGAAAAAGGAGGGAAGCTATGTGAAGAAATGCTCCAGGTAAGAAAAATGTGTTTTGAACTACAGAGACCGTTATTAAATTGTGTAGCACCTAAACCGTTTAGAACATTGCACTTACCTCACCTTGAGTGTTTTGATTCCCGGAGCTTTACAATACAAATAGTCAGATCAAATGGTATTTTAAGGTGACTTGCAAGAAGTGGAGGTTCGGCTTGTCTGACACTTCAAACAACTTGAGAAACATGTATAATTTTTCCATTACAATAACCCTATGCGTCAGACTGTATGTGAACTGTGCTGGCTCAATGATTATCTTAAAAACACAGTTATCAGAGCAGCAGAGCCACTGAGGATGAACATTTTAAAAAAACGGATAAAAGGATCTTGTCACTTAAGGCTGATTACATGGTTTCAGTATTGCAGAGCGGATATTTGTGAAACGCTCGCTCTTTCTCCGCCCCTCCTTCTCTGAGAGCTTTTCTACCATACTTATGTGCACTATTTATTCTATTTAAACCAAACCCTATGATGACTGACTGACTGACGGTTTCCATGTAATTCATAAACGGGTCGCGTTGGGATTTCTCAGATAGGTGCTCTACATAATGAACCATTTTGCTGCAGTTAAGGGGTCAGCTTTGAAAATGCGTGGAAGGATAATGACTGGGTTTGTGTGTGTGTGTGTGTGTGTGTGTGTATGCGCGAGTGAAAGAGATTTTGTTCGACCATGTGTGTGTTTGTCTCTGTATGTGTGTGCATGCATTATCGATTTTCAGGGCTTCTCCCCTGGATAGCTGATTTTCTGGGCAGAGAGACAGAGCTAAATCTTATGCTTCTAAAACCTTTACACAGTTTCAAGCCCTTATCTTTCCTTTATTCCTCTCCTTTTTAGTTATCCCATCCCCTACAATAAATCCCTCCCTCCTCTTTGCTTGAACCCCTTCCTCGCGGTCCTTTCAGCTGTTATCCTCTCACCTTCCCTCCCATTTGTCCCCTTTTTTCATCCCCATTTGCCCTTCTCCTCCATTGCCAGCCATTTGCTGCACATCTCTGGCTGTTTTTGTTTCCCCTCTCCACTCTGTTCTCCTTCTCTCCTCACGGCCTCTTGCAGATGTCGGATCAGACAGAACAACATGACTCACAGAGAAGGGCTCAATTCCCTTTGGTTCACCATTGGATATCAAACAGGACTGTGTGATGTGTGTAGAACCTTAAATAATCTCTGGAAACATGAAACACTGACAGAGACTAAACTGTGGTTGTAAGACAGGTCAAACTGTCCACAAGAGGACTGCAAAGGGCTCGTTTGAAATGCAATCTGTTTTAGATTTAGTGCCTGAAATGGTAACTTACTTTGCAGAAAAACACTATGGACTATTATAAAGAAGCCATGAATAAAAAAAAGTGAAAGCAATTTGTACAGACTTAATGCTTGGTGTTCCTAATTGTGTCACCGAACACTGATACCAAGTACATGTACTCTGAAGTCTACAGTCTGAGTATCTGTACTTTAGAAGTGATTGATTACTGTAGTAACTGATCTTGGTTACAAATCTGTAACTAAAATTAGAATTTAAAACATATTTTTTCACAAATAAATGTAGTTTTACGATATCTTAGGAACGCTCGCCATGTGTAACAGAAAATCCATGGACAAGTTTTCTTAATTTTTCAGAATTTCAGAATTTATAAATGCAAAACAAGCATAGAGTACGGAAAAAAGGGGGCATCTACACTATGAAAAGGCACAGAAGCAGTTGGGAGTTAAAATCTGCGGAAACGAATAAGCTTGATCTTTTTACACTAAAGAGAAATGACATGGTGAAAAATGATCCAAAGAGTCCAGTTAACCGGGCAAAGGGGGTGGGAGGGGGTCAAGCATGATTTAAAGTGGCAGAGAATGTCTGAATAGACTATCTTAAAGTATTCAAACACTGGACTTCAGCTCCCCAAACTTCATTGGACTTGTTTTTAACTCTTCACTAGCTATTTGTCTAAATCTGGCATATATTTAATCTCAACAGATTCAATGATGATGCTAATAATAATAATGAACTGATGTGCGTTGTCCATAATAAATCAAACATTTTCAACTTGTTTTGTTAAAACGTTTCTTCCTTATGCCATCTTGAAGAGACTTCATCATCAGACAGAGTCCACAGAATGCAGATCGGGGCAATGAGATGAAAAAAACAGTAACAAACCATGCAGGCATTTCAGGAATGAACAGAAATAGATTGATTAATCAGACATACAGTAGATTAGCAAAGAAATCCAGTAAGCATGGAGTATAGCTATGACATCTGGTGTGGTTCAAAATAAGATTTTAGTGTTAAAAATCTTGATAACTGATGGCCAAAATTGTAATACCTCCATCTGTTTGACCATTTTAGTGATGCAGAGGGGCAGTAACTTCCAGAAACTAAAGCAGCTGGGACATCTGGGTTGTATGGGTTGCAGAGGAAAGGGGGGGAGCACACCATGATATACGGTGGCAAGTCATAGAGAGAAGTATGCCATTGTAACATTAGACTATTACACTAATCCTTTCCATTTAGACACACTTCAAAGAGACGGTTAAAAACTAGAGAATGAGCCCAGAGGGGTGTTCGGGTGTCAGGGGCAGTGTTTATGTAAGTGTGTGTGTTTGTGTGTGTGTGTGTGTGTGTGTATGTGCGCATTCTTTGCTAAAATGGGTGTGCATCTGTGAGGGTGTTAAAATGTGTGTGTCAATTGAGGGTGTTTCTGAGGTTAATCCTAAATCTTAACTATGGAGAAATGTGATCCATAACACATACACATACACACACACACACACACACACACACACACACACACACACACACACACACACACACACACACACACACACTGGTGGCGGGTGTAGAGGAAGCAGTAGGGTGTCCAGACGGTATTAGCAGTATTTTTAGCTTTCCTCAAACGTGAGCCAAACAAAGACTGCCTTTCACATACCCAGTCTGGCCTCCCTGCCTCCCATTTTCTTTCCTCCTCCCTTAGTCTCCTTTTCTTGTTTTCCTTTCTCCCCCCCCTTCATTCTTCCCTGCATGTGCTTTTTTTATCCTTCTCTGTCCCAGTCATGTTCATTTTCTTTAACTCCTCCCCCCTCCCTCCCTCCCTCCCTCCATCCTATCCCTCTCCTCCCTTGAGGCCCATTCATCCCACAGTACCTTAATAAACCCTGCCTCTCTCTTGTCCTCCCTCCAGTCACACGCTTCTTTCTCTTTCTTTCCCTCCGTCTTCACCACGACCCAGCAGCTCTGGCTAAATAAACACCGGGTGCACAGCTGGTGACCAGGTTTATATTCCCCCCTTTTCAAATCCCCCTTTCCTACCATCCTCCCCTCCTTCCATACTCTCTCTGGGTTAGAAGCCTTCAGAGGCTTTGCAGTTACACATCCACTAGTGATCACAGTTGTCGCCATAATGGAGAGCTATTGGACAACTGACAGAGTTTTGTCTTTAGCCTTGGGGGGCACTGTGATTATTACTGGAGGGCCGGCATTGAAGATGTAATCGTTCTGACCAGATGAAGGTTTTCAAATGCCACGACTTCAGTGGCTTGAAACAGCATCTGGAGTCACCTTGGATTCACCCAGTTTCACAGTGAAAAGTGTCCTCATATTTAGAAACCTGCTATATAACTTCTGCAGCACATTCCACTCCTCTGTTGTCTGTTTGCATTCTCAGTATGCTCCAAATATTATTATTTTTTTCATTTTTTTTTTTTTTTTTTTACAAAATACAGTTAAATATAAGTTTGTTTGCCATGGTTAGGGTTGTTCGCGTGAAACAAAGGTATCCAGTTGACTATGCCAGTGACAAACGGAAACAACGTATATATTTTTTTGGCAATCAAGTTGTAAGCTCTGTAGTTGAGAGCAGTGATGTCAGTCACTACAGCATTGTGAGAAGTTTAACCACTGGAAGTTAGCAAAAACAAGATTTTTTCAGATGCTGTTTATTTACTCTTTATTAACACAACTTAATCATTTAGATATTTTGAGAAAAATATCTCTTTATATGGAGAAGAGAAACCTTTTGTCTAGTCTAGACAGAGTAAAAGTGTGACATTTACTGATGTAATTGGACTATTGATTTGACTCTCGCACTCTTCACCTTCTATTGATAGTTCACATTTTTATTTTATGGCTGACAATGAGGTCCTGCCATCTATTTTGAAAGCACTAAGCTCTAAATTATGGAACATTGTGTTAATCACATGTACTACCGTTCAAACACAGGACTCAGCAAACAACTGCAAATACAAACTACACATGAAGACACAAATGTGTACAGTATGCAGGCATGTACACAACCAAATGAACTGGCACATAAAAAGACAACTGTATCAGTCACAAACACAGTCACACTCACTCAGACACACTTTTTTTTTTGTTGTGATCAATTTTTTATTGAAAAATGTACAAAATATATATAATCACATCATATACACAGTTTTTTTACTACCCAGCAAGGTAACAGAAATAAAGTCCTTTGTACATCCTTAGGAAGGCACCCCCCCACCCGAAGGCACTTAGACACACTTTTAAGATAATGCTGGAATTGGATAAAGCTGGCTATATCGCAACCCAACCAGGCTTAGCTGCGTGCGTGGACTGTGTGTGCATTTCAAAGAGATCAAGTGTGTGTGTCCAGACTTAACCAAGTGTGTGTGCCTCACTCCCTTTTCTTCTGTTTCAAAGAGAGTAAGCTGAGAGGTGTCACATTATAAGAAAAGAGCTGGAATAAAAACAAAACCTGATCAGTGGGACATAGTTCAGCGGGCTTAGACTGTGTTTTGGATAACGCTTTCTTTGACAACCATATCTCTGCTGCATTACAAGGGTATTATTTGTAAGTGTATTTAGTCTTTATAAATCCCATTATAATGCCACCTGGCTTGCCCCCCCTTCTTAGAATGTGTTTCATCACTAAGATCATGTTTGTCCCTTGACGAGGGGAGTGAAAAAGAAGAGTGCTACTGCACTTTTGGGAACCCATGCCCACGCAAGAGTCTGGTTGTTGAAGCGTTATTAAAAACAAAAACAAGAGTCTGCCAGGTGATGTCTCTTGGATGTACAGTGTGTGTGGGACCCACTGAAGTCTTCGGGCGCACAGAAGTGATGCTCTGCAGAACTCATTTAAATCATGCAAACTTCACAGTTTAATTCAGAAACATCCTGCAGTTAAACTTGATTAATCGTATCATGTGAAAATATTACCTAATCTTCTTGATAATTCTTTATTACCATTTTGAAAAATATAATTATTTACTATAAGGGGAAAAAAGGAAAAAAAGAATGAGTGGTGGGCAATCTCAAGGCTTACTTTGCTATCTGAATAGTCATACTATGACCATCATACATATTCTTAATGTGCCTAAATACAAATTTATTTAATTTTGACATCTTTTTTACTCGCACACCGAAACACACATTGCTTCGTGAGGTAAATAAGCTGAATTTGTCAAACCTGTTGTTGCTGACATCAATTATAGAATATTTATGTTTGATCAAATATTTTGTTAATTGCAACCAAACTACACAAAAGAAGATTTTTATTTTTTGAGTGAAACTACGGTAGCCTTGAAGTGCAAACCATCACAGCAATCACAGCAAATTGCCCCAACACGACAGTAAATCACATAACACCACAGCAATTCATACAACACGACAGTACGACAGCAAATCCCACAACATGACAGCATATTGTAGCAGACAACATATAACACTGTCATGTTGTGTGATTTTCTGTCGTGTTGTGCCGATTTTCTGTCATGCTGAAGCGATTTTCTATTGTGTTGTGTGATTTGCTGTTGTGTTGTGTAATTTGCTGTCCTGTTGTGTGATTGATTTGCTGTCGTGTTGTGTGATTGATTTGCTGTCGTGTTGTGTGATTGATTTGCTGTCGTGTTGTGTGATTGATTTGCTGTCGTGTTGTGTGATTTGCTGTCGTGTTGTGTGATTGATTTGCTGTCGTGTTGTGTGATTGATTTGCTGTCGTGTTGTGTGATTGATTTGCTGTCGTGTTGTGTGATTGATTTGCTGTCGTGTTGTGTGATTGATTTGCTGTCGTGTTGTGTGATTTGCTGTCGTGTTGTGTGATTTGCTGTCATGTTGTGTGATTTGCTGTTGCCTTGTGTGATTTGCTGTTGCCTTCTGTGATTTGCTGTTGTGTTGTGGCGAATTGCTGTCGTGTTGTGTGAATTGCTGTCGTGTTGTGTGATTTGCTGCTGTGTTGTGTGAATTGCTGTCATGTTGTGTGAATTGCTGTCGGAGTTTACACTTTAGGCCCACTGCATGAAACAGTGCCAGTTAAAGTGACAGTCCACTTATTGAAAACAAATCTAGCAACAACAAATCAAAAGGTCATACAATGTCGACTCTCTACAAATTGCTGTAGTCAAAACAACATTAAACACTTTTGTCTGCTGTGTGTAAAAAAGCAATTATATAGATTGTCCATTTATTTTAATTGGAGGACATTAATCATTTCTATCAGATTGAACAAACTGCAGAAAACTGAACAGAACATTTGTACTGAAGTTTGTTATGACATTTTCTCTGCCACTATGCTGCAGCATTAATTTGAGGGGTGCATATTATGTGTGGCCCTACATATCTATCTTTGTTCAGGTATTTCTTTGGCATGAGCAACATAACACTCCAGTACATGGCTAATTCTTAATTATTATCATTAAAGCTCCCCTGCCATTTCAAGCAACAGAATTCGTTTTCCTTGTTCATATAATTATTGTAAAGATGGGTGTCCTTCTGATAGGCCTCTCATTTGGAGACAAAATTTGTCATTCAAACTGTAATTCAACTGAAATTGCAGTTCATTTTCTGCATTAATGATTCATATTTGTGATAAGCTACGAACTTTAAATTGATTTCTTCATATAAGTACTACTCAAACTTCTGTGACCTCAATAATGGAACTTTTAGTGTTTTACTTATTTTACCGCAATTTAGAAAACTTCTGAAAAGCAAAGTTACCTCACCAGTCTGAGCAGTGGTGCTTCATGCTAATCTGTGTTACCACCGCCGCGCTGTGCATTGGTCTGTCAAACAGGTGATTGAAGGGCAAGAGTGTCACATTATAGCTACTGGGTTCTACTTTATGGGCTGAGTATGATGGCTGAAATATAACCTTCTCTGATGTGGACATAAAAAAATGTACACGTGCAGCTGCAGACATATAAACCACAGCAGAAGTAAGGCCTATAAACACATGTGGCAGATGATTTTCGATCTTATTTATGAATGTTGAATTGGAGTTTTTGTTTCCTGAAATGCATTTTACCCATTTACATAAAACCATTGTTTAAACACTTTACTACACCAAATAATGATGGTACAAAATGTCAATTTCAGTACTTATACACTGCACCCTGTCTTTTTTTGTTTGTTTTTGGAGTGAATGAGTACAAGCAAGAGCTGCTGATGGATGACAACAGATGAGGGTAGGTGACAGGATGTCATGACTGCCATTCACAAACATGCCAACGTCATCATTGTACTGTCATTGCATCATTCATACGTTACTCAAATCTATTTTACTATCTACATACACAAACCTAAGAATGTGAGGAGACTAGAAATTAGCAGAACCTACTCAGACCCAACTTGTATTGTTGTTCTTCACACAGGCCTTTCTCTCTAACTGTTTAAAAAGGCTTGGCTACTCTCCACCAGCTGGAGCAGCTCACTGAAATTTCCATATACTACACAGCCCCTATGAGCTTCCAAAAGGGGGCAAGCAGCACAGGCAAGCAGCACAGGCAACAGCCGACAACACTGATCTGTGGAGACCCAGCTTCACGTGGTCAGGCTGGGACAGAGAAATCTAGCAGTGGTGTAGGGAGGAAGATATTCACTATTTAGGTTTTAAACACCACTGGAAAGTCATTCTGCAAAGGAAGCAGAGGGGAAGCTTGAAGAGAAACTTCCTACCATCAGGTTTTACCCATTAGATAATAACTGGAGAAACATTATTGATGGAAGTAAAGGAGCCAGATGCAGTGACTTATGCAGAAATGATTAGTCAATTATTTGATTCGTCAATAAACAACAAGTTTGATTAATATACATAGAATAACTTTGGATTTTGGACTGTTGGTCGGACAAAACAAGCAATTTGATGAAGTCACTGAGGGCTTTGAGTAATTTGTGATGGCCGTTTTACACTTTTTTGGGGGATATTTTGTAGACTAATCAATGAATATAGAAAATAATTGAATGATTAGAAGCAGTGATTCGCCAAACCTGCTTTTTTCCAGTGTAACAAATTTCTTCTGATTTTATTTTGTAGTAACGAGTAACTAAGATACTTAATATATATATATATATATATATATATATATATATATATATATATATATATATATATATATATAAAATATAAAATATAAGGAGAAACACACTTCATTTTAAACATTTCGAAAGACTTAGATACAACAGGTTCTTAGATATGTGCAAACATCACAACGGCGACCTTTTTTAAAATGGGGGTTGAAGGAATGAAAGAGGGAGGCTGTTTTCACACGATTGAACAAGTCCGCCACCTGTGGAAAACTTCCTTATAAAAATCCTATTCTGCACAGCTGCATGTAAATGGGAATATCAGTGGAATATTCACTTTGATTAGCCACGTAAACAGTGGAGTGGGAAAAGTCTTTTTTATGTGCAGGTAGACATCAGTGTTATAGTCGTGTTCCACAACTGGAAACTGAGATCCGTGTCCTGTAGTCTGAACAGCTAAGGGGGTCCTGAGCAGAATGCCCGGCTCACAGGTTACATGTAGCAGGCAGCATGGGCATTCACCTTTGCATGGAGGGGAGGGCTGGAGGGGCTACCAAATTATCTCAGTTGTGTGTAAGTAGAACTACAGTAGGGTTACCATCAGTACCTACACTCACTCCTGCAGCTTTGGTCTCCATCTCTGTTGCTTCAGGTAATCCACATTCAGACCCACAGCAGGCTTGTTGTTCTGTATTGGTTAGTTCCATAGATTCGTTATCCATGTCTATCTCTTCATCCTCCTCTTGCTCGTTTTGTTCTTCCTCTTCCTCATATTCCTCACTGTCCTGTCTTTCTCCCTTGTGTGCTGGCTCAGATGTGTTGCTAACATGCTAGCAGTATTAGTGCTAATGCTAGCTGAAGCTGCACTTGATTTTAAAAACAAATCAGTCAGTTTGCAGCATTTTTTAACGTCAGCCAACAGTGCTCTCTTATATTTCTCTCTCCCCCCCCCCCATGTCGCTTGGATAAATTTTTTTGTCAACAGTATAGCTTCCAACTTTCAATTTTCAACTTCCAACAACCACTCTGAGGCAGACCGTATATATAAAGACGCAGACGTGGTCTACTCGATTCTGTCTTGAAATTCCCAGAAGGCATTGCTTCTTTTTAACTTTTGCAAACAAATATTCACATAAAAGAAATGCAGGTAGATTTGTTTTATTTCAAACCATGCACGTTTACGTTTTTGAACATCTGATCTGAATAAGTCATTTTGCTACAAAATAATAAAGACTAATGTAAAAGTTCGTGACTGTAGAGGGTAACCATGACTGTGATATCGAGAGACTCATATGTAGTATATATACTGATCAGATTACATTATTACTATGTGTGAAGGATTTTGGCAAATTTGGTTATCATTTGGCTAAAGAACTTTATTATTGATGCTTGAAAAGGGGGCCGAGAGAAATTATATGGGCCACTGTTTACAATTAAGTGGCTGCATGGCTGTGACAATCATGCAGCTCTCTGATTGGCTGGCCGGCCAAAACGGCCCATGAGGGCCCGCGGCCGCTCTGGCATCTGCCCAAATGCCAGATTACCAGTCCGTCACTGGTTACCATGCAGAACTTCTTGTAAATATTTTATGGGCCTAATCCACAAAGCACTCATTTACAAAAAGAAACAGGAACAGCTTTTTCCCCCCGGAGCTGTTTCTTTTTTACTAAAATGATATCTCACAATGTTCAGCCCCCATCTCAGCCGCATCCTCTTGATGTGCAATTTTTTAATCATAGGCTAATGAATTACTGCCACTATTGCTGGTCCTGGGAGCGAATTTCGTTTTCTGTGTGTCTAACATGCTGAATGACAAATATAAATTGAATTGAAATTGAATGTGTTTCTGCTGGCTTTATCAGACTGTGACCTCCAGTGCACACTGTGGAGTGTCGAGCAGCAGGGATGAGAGTCAGCACCTCCATGACTTAGACCATGGTTCTCTGCAGGAAAAAGGGTTAATGGGCGGAGTCATTCTCTGCCGCAAGAGAAAGAGTTCAAGTATGTCTTGTTGTGTTTTGTTCATTAGTGAGACAGGCGGATTGGTGCCGCATCCGCAGTAATGTGGATTCTGTACTGGACTGTCATGGTGAAGATGGGAGTTAAGCCTGATTTGGCCATGAGCTTTGGGTACTGACTGAGAGAGATGAGATTAGAAATACAAGTGACCGAAATGAGTTTCCATCACTGGATGGATGGGCTCAACTTTAGAGACAGGTATGGGATCCTGAACTGGGCTAGAAGGAGGTCAAAATATAACAATTGCCAGTTAGTTTTGAAAAGAGTTTAAGTGGTTTGGACATCGGATTAGGATGCCGGAGGCTTTCCTGGCAAGGTATTCTGGGCACATCCAACTGGGAGGAGACCGCGGGGCAGATCCAGAACACACTAAAAGGATTGCAAATCCCGTCTGGGAGCACCTCCGGGTCCCCCGAGGAAGAGCTAGAGAACGTGGCTGGGGAGAGGGATGTCTGGGTTACCTTCCTCATTTGATTGTTGCCATTGCAATGTTTTTTTTCCAAAATTTTACTAGTCTAGCATGCATGTGTTTCTAATTCCTGTATGTGTATTTATATATATATGCATATATATACATACATTAGTTCAGGCAGCTACAATAATCTTTGTTGTATTAGTACATATGCTGTTCAGTTAGAAATGGATTGAATCTGAATTTTAATTTCAAATGTACCTTTTAAACTGGGTTATGTAGCTGACTACAATATAGCGTTCATATACAGAGATACAATCCTGTCAATGTGAGGGCTCACTGGGAGAACAGATTTGTTGAGTTGAATCCGGAGTTAATAAAGTGTGATGACCCCCAGTTTACATGTGAAGTGATAATCATCTAATTTTACAGAATGATTCCCTGCCACTGTTATGTAAGTCCACATGCAAGCCGAACTAAGAGGCCTCATCACAAACAAAGCAATGAAGCATGAAAAACAACGAGACACTAACTCCCACCGCCTTCTGTCCAAATCACACCCATTCATATCCCAGCATGCAGCAGCGTACTCTCTTTTACATACAGCCATATCCCAAATGCTCAAAACAACTATCATTTTATGGGCATCAGAAATAGCCCGTGGGGAAATATGTAGTTTAGTAAAAAAAAAAAAACCTGCAATAATCAAGTTGGGAAATAATTTAGGACACACAGGCGCCAGCACATAAAAGCAGTGATACACACACACACACCCACACACACACACACACACACACACACACACACACACACACACACACACACACACACACACACACACACACACACACACACTAATAGATGACAAATCTTTATATATTCATGATTCAACTCCACTAAGATATTATTGTTTTTGGTGAGCTGATTAAAATTTCCAAGCACCAGGAAAATAATAATAATGGGACATTTGTTTTCCTTTCATAATGATTAGTTAAACTGTTCGATTAATGGGCAGTTGCTGTTGGCCAGGAATAATGTTTGGTTGATTGAAGAAGAGAAAGAAAGGGATTTTGCTTAGTGGCTAGTTTAGCTGAGAGGAAGAATCCAAGATTGAAGAAAAGAACAGGAAAGAGTGGGTTGCTAGCTTTAAGTGCTGACTGTGATTTACACCCTTTTGAAGTGAAATCCTTTCCTGAAGGTCATTATAAATGTATCTAGTCAGGTAAAGTGTTGGCACTCAGATGACTCACAATGTTTTTGTGGCAACATTTGTTTTAATACTGTGCTCTCAATCATTTTTGATGACCTGTATTTCAGATTTTGGCATCACTAGAGAAAAAGTGTGGAGAGTAGAAAACGCAAATACATTATAAAAAAACCACGCTTGGTAGTCATTATTAATGAAGGACACTACGAAAACAGGCTTTAATATCATAATGAGCTCCACTCCAACTCCTGGTATATTTCATTTTCGCTGCAGGGAAAAATCGAAAATCACTTTTTTGTCATAAATGTATTATAATTCAGTTCAGTAACGGCAAAATAAACAGTCATTTGACTGTGAATACATTAGAAGTGTATAACATTTAACGTTGAAAATGTTGAAAGTGTGTATTGGTCTTTGGTGCATTTAATGTGTTCCTGCATATCATGTACTTTCTGAAAACGGAAGATTTATGAGTTATTACCAATAAGATACATCCAGCATACAACCACACAGTATTGAAAGTCATCCTGTCTGGCTCTACATGTACATGTTTATAAATTTGAAGATTGAAGGTCAAGCCTTCACAGCTCCATTACCTGTGCCTGTGATTACAGAACTACAGTTACAGCACATAACCACTGGTGCTGTGTATATTATGCAGATGGTGTTGGCTAATAGAGCACCTGGATTGCCTTCAGAAGAAATGCAAGTCAGTGGCCTGACATTAAAAGCATGAAATTAATGTGATGAGTTATCAGCAAGCCGATTTATAAAAAATGTGTTTTCTTTTACGACTGATCAGATATTTGACATGGTTCAGAAGCACATAGCCACCATAACACTTCATTTCTAGACTGCGTGGAATTGGTCTCCTTGTTAATCACCCACATCAGAGCATTCACTAGAGCTATGAATGTGTTTAATTTGAAAGTGCTGGCTATTATCCAGCTGCCTGACCCCTCCTTCATGGCTTCTTCTGGCACGACACAATAGTCTGCCTGCCTGAGCATTCTCCTTGTTTGGCACTGAACCAAAAGAAACCCAAGCCTTTCTCCTTTTTTCACCACAAAACATTTAGACAACACAGCAAAGGGCACATGAGAGAAGGTAGAAAAAAGACAAAATAATGGCTGAAAAAAAAGATACGAGAGAGAAATGGGATGGGCAATATAAATAGAAGGTTAGAAAAGAGCCATGGAGATGAGAAAGAGATGAGTGAAAGAGCAAAAGTGAGGTGATGAAAAGATAAAGACTGCAGAAGAAGAAGAACGGAGAAGAAAATAGCTGGGCTAATACGGTCTCATTCTGGCTAGTCTGGCATTGCCAGACCTATCTCCACAGCGCTGTGGAGGTAGTGCTGTGGAGATACATACATTCTAATATAGTAGAAAAAAACGCTCCGGGTTGTTTGCATTTCTTCAAACCAATCACAATCGTGGGCGGTGCAAAAGTTCCAGACGCAGTGACGGTGGCTTTGCAAAATACTCTCGGAAAGGAACATGTTTAGGTGGAACATTTGCACCCTGCAAAAGAAAATGCCACATACAGTATTAAATAAACACAATACAGTAACGTGAGCTATTTAAATTAGCTGGGTACATGGTTAAACGTAACTTGATATTACCAGTCTATCACTGTGTGTACTTCATCCATCGCAATCATTCCCAAAACGTCCCAGTTAGAGAGTAAATGCCGTAAACATATTCTTTGTAAATCTTTACAATTACTCCGCGAAAGAACCAAGCAGGTCTGCCTCATTGCAAGATCCAAATTTTCTTCAAAAGTTGCCATTTTCAGCATGTGGCTTCCTAGTTTGTTCTTGTTTCACATAGCAAAGGGATTTTAAAGATAATTTTTTGGGCATTTTAGGCCTTTAACAGACAGGACAGCTGAAGACATGAAAAGGGAGAGAGAGGGAATGACATGTAGCAAAGGGACGCAGGTCGGAGTCGAACTCGCAGCCGCTGCGTCGAGGAGCAAACCTCTATATAAGAGTGCCCGCTCTACCAACTGAGCTATCCGGGCGCCCAGTGAAGGGATTTTAGGAACAGCAACACACAGAGAGCGGGAGGTGAGGGTCAAAGCCTGACAGCCTTTATCCTGGAAATGTACTTTCATTGAACCAGACTACATTCTGGCTAATTATCTAATTTTAATGTCAATATCTGAAGTGTTTACTCAAAAAATGCCAAATGCCCAACAACTGATGACTTTATCACCCCCTAAAAGAACCCAACAGTAATGCTGAAGTAACTTTTACCAAAGGGCGTGTTTTGAAGGGTCTCAGAATAGCAAAAGTCCCTCGAATGAGTCCAAGATGATGTAGTCTCGCATTGCCAGACCTTCCTCTACAGCGCTGCGGAGGAGGGTCTGGCTAGTCCACACAGCATTCCTGGATGGGAGAAAAACATGCTCTGGTTTATTGGCATTTCTTTAAACCAATCACAATTGTAATGGGCAGCACTAAGCATCGGACGGGGCTACGGCGCCTCTGCAAAAATAGCCTCGGAAAGGAACTTGTTTTGGTGGAACGTGTACGTTCAAAAGTTGTTTTAGTCGTGCAACAGAAAGCTCAGATTGGACAGATAGTCTAGCTAGCTATTTGGATTTACCCTGCAGAGATCTGAGGAGCAGTTAACCATAGTCCTCAGAAATCCACCGGAGTTTAAAAGGCCAACACTAAGAAAACGGACATCCGGCGGAAATGAGGGACATCTGGCGGAATTTCCGGCAGCACCTAAACAATCCTGGAAGTGAAACGTCGTTGATATAGACTAAAGATGATGTGAGATGTTTTATGGGTTCTTTGTTCGGAGAAGAAAAGTGGAATAAAATAAGCAAAAGAGTGCCTGGGTCGGCTATAGGACACTTTGAGAGTTTAGTGTAAAATAATTTAGCACTTGCTTACTGTGTTTCCTTATATTGATCAGTTCTGTCACCCCTGTTAATGGGCCCTGTGCATCATACAATTTACCAACCAATTACTCATAATCCCCTGGCAGCTAGTGGAAAATAAAAGGGTAAAATTGCAGATCAAATCTATCATTGTCAAATCTCACTCTAAGAGCAAACCTATAATAGAAGAACAAATGTGTGTAATGAAATAGCTCATAAGCCGCAAGATCAAATGCCATTTAACATACTTTCTGATGTAATTTCCAGAATGTAACTACAATATGCTATCAATGAATAAGTCTGTGGACTGAAAAAAAGCTGAGGGCTATAAAGTTTAAATATTCAAAAACTGTTCTACCTCATTGATAACAGCCAGAGTTGGTTGAAAGAGAACTAAAAGGCATTTGAAATATATTAGATCCAGGTCAAACCTCTGCCTGAATCTAGCTCCCTGAGACACAGGTTTTATTTATTGATGTACTTGCTCAAGTTTTGTTTTGAAATTCAAAATTCTGTTTTAATCTGTTTTACCTACAGGCCAATAGTTTCACTCACTGATAGCCACCCTCCTATTGATGACTGTGACTTAAATCCGAGAGCTTGATGCATTGAGTAAATGTTCAGCTTCCCTCCTAGTTCCCTGAAGCACAGGAATTTAAATACTTTGGGTAGGATTCACACAGCCAGATGCAGACTGCATGTAAAATGCACCGTTGGCTACTCTGAAATTCAGTAAAAATTAGAACAGTACTACAAGGAGGTGGGCTACTTGGAAAGAGGAGTGTTTCCTCTCTGTTCACACTGTAGTTTGGATTATCACTAAGTATGAAATCAAAGAATGTGACGCTTAGATGTGTTTTATCAAAGTTTGGTCAATGTTCTTGCAATTCAGACACCAAAGTTTTGCTCTCTATTGCAAAGAATGTTCATTGCACTTTTAATTTGTGCCATTAGGACTCTAAATAAATTGAAGTCTCTTAATGAAGCTAACGACGTATTAGCCTTCGCTTTTTTTTATCATGACTAAGTAGATGAATAGTATTGGTAATGGTCTTGAAGGGTGGATGCTTCCAGGTTTGACGTGGTTATGAAACTCTATCAATAATGGAGCACATCAAGAACATGGACACCATGTTGACAGTTGGAAGTCACTGTCTACACACACGTCTGTGTCAGTGTGGGTCTGTGACGGAGACCGTCTGTGTGGGTGTGTATGACAAGGCTTTTGACAGTGTCAGCTGTGTGTGTGTGTGTGTGTGTATGCGTTTTTAATGTGTTGGTGCATGACAAAGAGTTGTCAAGCATGCATGTGAGTGTGTGTTTATGTGCGTCTGTAGAGGAGGGTGACAGGACATTTGACAGTGTTGAATGCGTGAGTGTGTGTTACGGAGAGATGAGGCATTTAACAGTGTTGAATGTAAGTGCTGCTGGCAGGGGTAGTTTTAAAGAAACTTCTGAAAACCGTATAAAACCCAGAAAAGTATCTTTCAATCATCATGTTACTGGGATATTTTTATTTATTCATTTTGTGTTTCCTTGAGACAAAGTGACTTTTAAAAAGGTGTACCTACTTACTTATCGTTTTGTGTTGTTTTATTGCTTCACCTGCTTTTATTGTACTTACCATGGTTTTACTATAAAGTGTCTTTGAGTACTTTGAGAAGCGCTGTATAAATAAAATGTTTTATTATTATTAACTGTAAAATGGCTTGTTAATTTTTGTCGCTGAACCCTATAAGGGTATGCAGAGTGGCAGGCATCTCAGATCCTGCCAAAGAAAAATAGCATGCCCCTGGGCCCAAAATCCATTTACAGTAGTAAACATCTTTGTTTTATGGTTGTTCATACATATTATAATGGAACAAATAAGGCAACTGACAATGGCTTCCTACTGTATCACCACAATATCTGATTTACTGACATTGTATCCCATTAAGTATTAGCCCATAGACTGGTAATTGGTGGGTTTGGATGCACACGCTAGGTTTTTCATGGCACATACTAAGCAGTGTTACCACTGTGTCATATGCAGGGCCTTTTCAATGATTATCTTCCCTTAAAGTGTCTTTAATGACTGCATTGTCTTTAATACTGTGTGTGATTGCATTTTGAAGCCCCACTGCTTTGTTCCAAAGGAACCGTGAACCCACTTTGCCATTAACAAAGTAATATAACAATATTCCAAGCTTAACCACTTTCCTGACATGTTAATTTCCTGTCTAGACCGTATCTTGTTAAACTTTTTCTTTAGATAACAGGAAATGGTGGTTTTTGCTTCCACTGTGATAGCCACGAATAACAGATCAGACTAAAACAGAATGGGAAAAAAAAGGTTGGATTAACTCGATGAAACAATCACAGTAATCTATAAAAACTTTTTTCCCATACCGTAAGTAACAAAAGAACACTTGGAGCAAAGAGCTCATTGGTTGTTGTGTTTGTACTTGGGGTAATCTGCAGCATTTACATTCAAATAACGTAACGCATTCTCATGAACGGGTTCATAGGATATCGTACGAAAAGTTATGCACACTCAAACGTCTGATATCATAGGAAAAGTAGGAGACAGCCGGCTGGTCACGTGACATCGGCTACAGAGCTCCGTGCTACAGAGCGGCTGTTGCTAGTTGTTTAAGCCGCTAAAGAGTTTCGTGATGCAGCTACAGACCTCTGTCACAGCTCGTCGTAAAGTTTAGGAAAAAGATCGTATTAAAATTTTTTATTAAAACGCTCCCAAGGAGAACGTATTTCCTGGGTGAAAGTCATTTGTTTTTCCCAGGAATAGAACTCTGCTCCCTGGCTTGAAAGTCCTGTGTGTTAACCAGCCAGCAGCGTTCTTATACAGCAGCAGTCAATGTGGTGCACACAGCAACAACAAAAAAACGTGGAAATCATACAAATTGCAGTGCTTATCTTTTCGTAGCTTTTCGAACGCATGGTTCATGAGAACAGGCTGAATAACTCAACAATAGCAGTTTAAGAAGTATAAGGAAGAGATTTAGTTGTGGATACAATTCCAAAGTCACAGTTGATCAGATGTGGCTCTGTGTAGACATAGTATAAGAAAATAATTTCACTTTGTACTTTCATCTTGATCGTGTACATCCCAGTTGCTGTCAAGACTGCCAAAACAAATAAAAAGGCTTTTGTTCCTCATAACCTTTTTTCTCTTTTCCTTTCTCACCCCTCACCGTCTCTCCGAAACCCACCTCTCTCTCCTCCCCCCCCTCTCTCAGCACACACAGAAACAGGACTTGTTAACAAAAGGACAGACCCAGATTGATTGACTCAGCAGGCGAGGAGACAGGCTGCCAATAGGAATAACTCAACACAGAGCCCTGATTCCACACCTTAAAACAAAAACCACATATGTTACTGTGATAACCTCGGACAGTTTAGTTTAGCTCTGTGTGAAAATGAATGAGCTTGACACAAAAGACTTGAGACCTATCTGTGACAGCTCAATGGTGCTTGACTAAAGACCAGAATTCCAGCTTAAAAGGGAACTAAAAGGGGGAGCCTACTATCAGACGTTGTTCCAATGAATCAGTACAGATAACAAAGTGTGTTTTCTCTCATCTCCTTGCATCTATTATTAGTCCAAACTTTGATTGCTCTAACAAACGTTATGACTTTCTGACCTAAATTAATACTGTCTGCCAGGGCGACTCAAACAATAACTCTTGCCAGATCTGTTGAAATTCTGCAACAGTTCTCCGCCAAGACGTCACCCTGGTCAAAGATGGGCTTCAACCTTGCATCCATGTCTTTTGGTAACTTGGGAGCTAGTTAGCGATCCCGCTTGTTTTCTCATGTTTTTTATTCTCATATATGTTTCTTTGATGAAAAAATGACAGACAGTTCATGCACACTGGTAACTATTGTGTAACAATTATAATACCCCCGAGGACCTTATTTCACTGTGATTATACATTGTTCAGTAGTCGTATCATGTACCTACTTCATTGCTGTTTTGCCCATGATCACAGTAAACAGCAGTCTCTAGGGTAATAGAATATTAGGAGTCAGAAAAATGTTACATTACCTCAGTGCTGCTGCTTTTCTGTATTAGAATCTTTGAAAGCCTAACACAGAAACAAGTGTTGTTTCAAAATGGGATATCCACCACTTGAAATATTAATGACTCCAGCACTTTGATCAAAGACACCCTATAGAGATATAAACATTGATCTAAAGTAGTCCTGTCAGTTAAACGCATTATTAACGGCGTTAACGCAAACCCATTCTAACGGCGTCAATTTTTTTAGCGCGAGATTAACGTTCTTTTTGGCCTAGCAAACTTTGTAGTTTTTTTCACATGCTGTTGCAACAACTAGTAACGTTAGCAAAACTACAACACCACACCGGATCTAGCTAGACCGGAAACAAAACAACAGGCACACCGCACACACTTGTTTGGGCTTGTGAGTCGGCCAAAGAGTAGTAGGCTAACGTTATGTTTTGAGTGGATGGCGAGCGCGAGACGCCAAAATGGATGCCAATAAGATTCTGAATGGAAAGTTTACTTTTAACAAGTTGCCAAATGGTTCCATTGACAAGACCAAAGTGATCTGTGTGTTTTGTCGTTGTGAACCGAACTATCATCGCAGCACATCCAGTCTGAAATACCACTTGATGGCCAAGCACACAGCTGATGCGAATTCTCCGCCCCCTCGTCAAAGCCAGGCGACAAAAGCACAAGGCAAGCCGATCCACTATTCCATGTTGATAAGAGCATTAAAATGAGAAAAAATAATTGGACAAAAAGAAATCTAGGGACATTTAGAATAGATAAAAATGTGCGATTAATTGCGAATTAACTATGACATTAATGTGATTAATCGCGATTAAATATTTTAATCGTTTGACAGGTTAATGTATCCCCTAAAATGACCATATGTACATACAGAAGATAGCTTGAAACAAAGTCCCCCATTATCCAATATGTGTTGCATTAACTTATGTTATTATGAACCCAAATACTTAAGCCTTATGTAGAACTGACGTGTTATTCCAGTGGCCTTGGACACACTCAATGTAAAATGAACAACTTTCTTCCAGACTTGGAAACAGACAGATCCAACACTCTGATCCATGATACCTTCAGGCAGTTGAATTTAAATGCTAATGCCTTTAGTACCGAGCCAGCAGACAACAATCTTAACTGCCAAGCCAACTGACTGCAATACCCACTATAAGGTGACAAGTATAAAAGGAGAAATGTGCAGGGGAGAACAGAGCTGTGAAGTTGTTGAGTTGATTTTTCAGGAAGTCTTGGAGGGGGTGAAAGTCTAATGACTGCAAAGGAGAGCTTGCAAACAGAGAATCGGCTGCATTTCAGAACCAGCTGATAAAAACCATGGCAGACAAAGTGAACAGGACACGCTGTCACTCTGCAATTACCAGCAAGGTGCTCTTGAGCAAGGCATGTCCACAGTTGAGAAAGACCAGCAGCTTTGGCCAAGATGCTCAGTGGCCAACAAGAAGACAACAGGCAAACAGCACAACAGTACAACAACAGTACAAACCAGGGGTTGATGCGTAGACTGTATAAATGAAGCTAAAACATCTCTGGCTGCAGTATAGGTCAGAAATCCCGCCCCCTCCATATTAGCAGATAGGACATGGGCCAAATTAAAGTACATGTCAAATCATTTTTTTAGGTAGCTCTTATCACGCTGATATTTGTCCAAGTGTTCATTTTTACTAACACGTTTTGTTTACATTAGTTATTTGATGCTATTAAAACGAGGTGAAACCTCATGATTAACAACTGTGATTGACTTGTGATTGGTCAGGCGGGTGTATAGACAGAAATTACAAGATGGCAGCGCCCGTATCCCGGATATTTTGACTTCACTTTTGTACAGTGGGAGGAACTGGAGACGCGTCGTCCATCTATATACAGTCTATGTTACAAACATGTACCACTCCACCCACTGTAAGGAATTACTAGATATGTACAGTCAAAATGCTAACAATATTTACATGGCTTATCTCCAAGTGCCACAATAGGCATTTAGCATCATGCTTTGCTGTGCTTCATTTGCCAGATATGTTTTGGATCAGTGTTAGCTTGGATTATTCATTGCTCAATAGTATAATTAGTTACATTACTTTCTGTTACTCAAGTCAAGTCAAGTAAACTTTGTCAATTCTGCAATATGTGCCAGACATACAGAGCAATTGAAAATACATTTCCCTCTGACCCACGGTGCAATAAGGACACTTAGAACAAGTATAATATAAAAGATAAGAAATATATATGAATAAAGATAAAAAAGATAAGTAATATGTACAAATAAGATAAAGGCCAGGTCTGCCAACAGTGCCTTACAACATTTCGGTTAAACAGACACATTATGGTTTAAAGGAGCACGCCGACTTATTGGGACTTTAGCTTATTCACTGTATCCCCCAGAGTTAGATAAGTCCATACATACCCTTCTCATCTCTGTGCGTGTTGTAACTCTGTCTGACGCACCCACCGCTAACCTAGATTAGCACAGATCCTGGAGGTAACCGGCTCCATCTAGCCTACTGCTCCCAATAAGTGACAACATAACGCCAACATTTTCCTATTTACATGTTGTGATTTGTATAGTCACAGCGTGTACAAATAACAAGGTCACATGAGACACAGCCATCTTCTAACCATATACATACTGGGAACTATATTCTCAGAAAGCGAAGCACTGCTGCTTGGGCGGAGTGATTAGTGCAACACCTGAAAAGCACCGTTGTTACTCTCTGCTCCTCACCACGGGGCTTCTCGTGTATGAAGGTAAATATGGTGCAAAAAGGGAGAGCTTGTAGAATACAATGTGAGAACTTGCAGAACAAAAAATCTGAACTTGTATGTTAAAATTTGCACTTGTAAAAATTTAATTTGCACTTGTAAAAATAAAATTTGCACTTGTAAAAAACATTCACACACGTGATCTGAATTTGAAGTCATACAAAGAAAAAAAACATGAGAGCTTGTAAAAAAAATCTGAACTTGTAAGTTGAAATTTGCACTTGTAGAAAATGTTCACACACCTGTATTCTGAATGTGAAGTTACAGAAAAAATATTCACAAATATGTAGATTGATATTTACATGAACACAATGACAGCTGCAAACTTATAATGCAACATTTACTCGTATACTTTTTTTTTTACTCTGGTTCATTTTCCATCACAACCACAACTCAGTGATTACAACCTCTGGAATCTGTCACTGCAACTTCACATATGTGCTCTCTCACATCACAAAGTGGCCAATCTGCGCACCTCGACTTTCACAACACTCTTGACGATACATTTGGTGCAAAACTAATTTGTACCTGTGGACTTAGGCTGTGGAGCTCTGAGATAACAGAACGGGAAAATCAGGGTTTCTATCGCCAGATGAGGGACAACTCTGTCTGGCTTATTTATGTAGCATGGAAACTTGGTGGAATAGCATGCTAGTGTTAGCTAACTATCAGCCAGCCCGCTTCTAAATAAATACCTTTTAATTGTCTAAACATTTTTAACAGTCAAACTAAAACACTGGCGGTGAGCTCCACGGCCTGCAGCCGCAGACGGACCGTCATCAGTGGGGATCGACCAGCGTAGCAACACTGCTTTTGCCAGAAAGCTTCGCTGCCGACCTCGACCTGCAGTCGGAGCTCCAGCGGGACACGGAGAGCCCCACATCCGGTAGCAGCGGCCCATCCCCCGGCCATGACCAGAGCTTGCTTTGCTGATGTTGTGCATCCCTGCTAAGAATTGCACCCGCTTGGGCAGAAACAATAATTTCTGCAGAATTCATTGCTGCCGAAAATTGCATCTAGGTAGCAAGGAAATGCTACTACAGAGTCTGATAAAACATTGATGTCTCTAAACCTTCTAAAATCCTAATCATTATTGATGAACATGACAAAGAGATTTACTATTGCCTAGTTTTTAAACGGTACTTTGCCTTATAAAATCATTATTTTCCCTAGTGGATGCAATTCTCGGCAGGGATGCGAAACTTGGCACCTGTTACCCACTGATGACGGTCCGTCTGCGGCTGCAGGCCGTGGAGCTCACCGCCAGTGTTTTAGTTTGACTGTTAAAAATGTTTAGACAATTAAAAGGTATTTATTTAGAAGCGGGCTGGCTGATAGTTAGCTAACGCTAGCATGCTATTCCACCAAGTTTCCATGCTACATAAATAAGCCAGACAGAGTTGTCCCTCATCTGGCGATAGAAACCCTGATTTTCCCGTTCTGTTAGCTCAGAGCTCCACAGCCTAAGTCCACAGGTACAAATTAGTTTTGCACCAAATGTATCGTCAAGAGTGTTGTGAAAGTCGAGGTGCGCAGATTCGCCACTTTGTGATGCGAGAGAGCACATATGTGAAGTTGCAGTGACAGATTCCAGAGGTTGTAATCACTGAGTTGTGGTTGTGATAGAAAATGAACCAGAGTAAAAAAAAAAGTATACGAGTAAATGTTGCATTATAAGTTTGCAGCTGTCATTGTGTTCATATAAATATCAATCTACACATTTGTGAATATTTTTTCTGTAACTTCACATTCAGAATACAGGTGTGTGAACATTTTCTACAAGTGCAAATTTCAACTTACAAGTTCAGATTTTTTTTACAAGCTCTCATGTTTTTTTTCTTTGTATGACTTCAAATTCAGATCACATGTGTGTGAATATTTTTTACAAGTGCAAATTTTATTTTTACAAGTGCAAATTAAATTTTTACAAGTGCAAATTTTAACATACAAGTTCAGATTTTTTGTTCTGCAAGTTCTCACATTGTATTCTACAAGCTCTCCCTTTTTGCACCATATTTACCTTCATACTCGTGTGCTGCTATCAAATCACTCCGCCCAAGTAGCAGAAGTTGCAGTGCTTCGCCTTCTGAGAATATAGTTCCCAGTTAGAAGATGGCTGTGTCTCATGTGACCTTGTTATTTGTTTGTATTCATCCTGAACTCTTTGGAGCCGTCTAAATCTCAGTTTTGTGGTATTTATGGGAAACCTTGGGACATTTTTTTTTCCTACAATGTGCAACTGTTGCTGCTTTCAATCAGTTGCACTGGCAACTGTTTCAAGGTCTACTGCAGTTGAGAAAAGATGGTGAGACAAGACAACGACTAACCCTGAAAGCATGCTATATAGTCCTGATCGGCATGAGTGACACATGGAACAAATAGAGAGAGACAGTCAGTCAGGATTTGTGGACTTTTCTGACTGTCTCAGTCATTATCGGCTTCTCACCACCTCTCCCTGACTTTCTCTTGCTGTCTCTTTTTCTCACATTTTCAAAGAAAATCCTATGTAGCAAGGGTGTTGAGGAGGACAGACACTGTCTTTTAAAATTTGTCTCTCTGCCATTTCTCTCTCTTTCCCTGCCTGTGAAAGACATTTTCTGTCTTTCCATGTCCTTAGTGTTCTTGTCAGACACCTCCTCACTCTTTTCCCTCAGTGTCAGGTAATTTTAAACCACTGGCATATAGAAACTGCTCCTAAACACACAGTGTGTTCGATACATCAGTTCATTTGTTTTCTATGCAACATTACACCGCTGGTACTTTATGTAAATTGTCACATTAAGCCCGTCGCGTTGACATTTCAGTGGAAAAGCAGCAAGAACACACACACACACACACACACACACACACACACACACATACACACACACACACACACAGAGAAGATTTAACATTTTCACTTTGTCAAAGTGAGGTAAAGGGTCATTACACTGTTTTAAAATGCAACAAAAGGTTTTGTTCAGCTGCTGGGGGTAAGTATGCAAACTCGACAGGATGCCAAGTAATCAAAACAACAATACTTGACTTTATGTGTGTGTGTGTGTGTGCACACTTTATGTGGATGTTTATGTGGATTTGACTATACCATTCCTACTAAATGTTGCATTTTGATGGATATCATGAGCTCATTGCCCCTCCTGTTGATAGTCTCTGTTGCACTGGATCACTGTCACTCTCTCTTCTTTCCTCTCTGAAGACGAAATGAGGGCAGGAGAAGAAATTAGGAGAGGAGACAGCACTGAAGGTAACGAAGGGTGGAGAGACAGGTAAAGAATATGAGAAGAATGGGAGGGGGGGGGAGTATGGTAGAGGAGGGGGAAGGAAGATGGATTACAGGAGAGAAGAAGAGAATTGTCTGTTGGTGTAGAGTAGGTGGTTCCTGTTAAAAATGTGGGTTGCCTACTAATGACTCTGTGTGTGTGTGTGTGTGTGTGTGTGTGTGTGTGAGTGAGTGCGTGCGTGCGTGTGTGTGTGTGTGTTTGATGGTGCACCTAAGGCAATGCTAAGTAAGTTGGTGGAGTAACTGCTGCTGGTTCAAATCATTTACAGTGCACGCACGCAGAGACACACACACTTACAAACACACATGTTGGTAATCCTGATTTACGTCGCTTTGCTTGATTATGTCTGTATAAATATTTCTGCATTAAGCTGTTGACTGAGCACCTTTTAATGTTGGTTTGCCTCTAGCGCTACTATTTTTCTCTCCTTTGTAAACAAGCCTGTGTAGCACAGATATATACGACTCTGTGTGATGTGTGTGTGTAGACGTGCGTGTGTTGTCATGAAAGGTACGTTGTTTTCAAGGACTGACTGAAACAAATTATGTTTTCATTGTGCAATTAATATTGTTTCATAATATATTTTAGTCTTTAGGATGTTTTATTAACAAGATTAGGGTTGGTGTGTGTGTGTGTGTGTGTGCATGTTTTTATTTAAACTGGCTTTCAAAAAAGCATCATATTGCCAGCTGTCAGCAGTAAATTATTTGATGAGCAGTAAGTGCTTTTTTTATGTCACTACACTTCCCAGAGATCACCTGTCAATCAGAAAACACTGGCAACACTGACATCTTTTTTCTTTTTATTATTTCAAACAAATGTTGAAAGGTAACACACGTCTCCTACTTTTCTACAGAAAGCCAAGTGTGGAAGTTGTTCATATGTAACATCTGTTTTAACTCAATTCGCTATAGCAACCCTTTTTTTTTAAACCAAAACTCCAATTTCTACCTTTTTTATGAAAGTTATCTTGACTACTTGAATGCATTTATATGGTTGTTAGTTTAAAGGGGAACTATGCCCTTTTTTTTAGCTTAATTTACCTTAACTGAACAGCTTCGGAGTCATTGGAATGGTTATATGACTTTTTTCGAGTTGAATGGTGGTCGACTCGCTCCCCCCTAGCGCCTGTGAGCTGAAAAACCACCCTTGCAACTTTCGGCCGGCAAGTCGCCGGCCTCAGCGGCAAAAAAGAAACAGAAAGCTAGGAAAGCATTGTCGGAGGAACAGAGAAAGAGGTAGCTCTCTCTCTCTCGTAGCCCTTTCACAGAGCTCCCGCAGCTCTTCGTTCAATAAACTGTCTGTACACTTACAAAGTTCTCAATGCTTCGGTTAACATGTAGGGACCCTCACTATGCTACAGTTGAAGTTTGGTGATATTTTGAGCCTTTTTAGTGGTATAAATAGCAATTTGTTTTTACTTTTTACTGTGCCCCGAATACTAGCGTTGTAAGCTAATCAGCGGTCCGCGCTAGTTTCTTACAAGCTACAAACACATTAGATTAGCATGAAAACATGTCCCAGAGAACGACAGAGTGGGTACAAATCTGTTAATAACCCCTAGGTTTGTTTTGCGCCGGAATTGTCCTTTAACTTTTAGAAGTGTGGTCGCCCCAACGCAAGTTAACTTAGGGGGTGGGGGAATTATCTCATGTCCTGGCTCTGTCTATGAATGCAGATCACCTTGAGGCAGGGATGTACAGCCTGCACTTGTACACTTCAGAAAATACCAAAGGCAGCCAGTCAAAGCTGTACATACATTCTTCTGATAAGAAAACACTCATCTATAAGGTAAGGGCCCCATGTGGCTGTTAACATCTATGAAAACAGCATGTACTTGCTTTTACAGGACTACTAATGTATGGATGAAGGTCACTGCTGCTATTAGGAGGTTGCAGTCATACTGAGCTAGCTTTTATCTCATTTGACAAGGATGAGAGTGTACACATGCGCACACTTGACCATGTGCACACATCTTGGACTGCACACACACACACACACACACACACACACACACACACGACAAGGCTTTCTGCAATAATGGCATGCTTTATTCATGTGCTGTTTAACATGTATGAAGAGAAGGCACACTTGTGGGGGAAGCAGAGAGTAAAACAATGTAAACATGAAAAAGCAGCATGAAGAAGAGGAGGGGGGAGAGAAAAGAGGAGAGTGGGAGGAGAGGATGGGAAAATAAGAGTAGAGGATGAGAGGAGATGAAGAGTGGGCAGGAGAGAAAAGCAGAGAGGAGCAAGAGAGGGGTTGGGTGCTGTGTGTGTGTGTGTGTGTGTGTGTGTTAAAACCACTATTGAAGGTGTGATTCTGGCTCTTGTGTTTTTTTTATTCTCTCATTTATGTCTGTTTGTGCAAATAGTAGCTTTTAGAGCGTGACAATGCACTCTCTGTCACACACTTACATACCATTTAACAAGGTGAGAAGTACGACCAAGGCCTGTGTGTATTCACATTCATATTTCAAGCAGGGAGCTATAGCAGCAGAAAAAATACTATATCACAGTCACATAAAGAGGTTCCACAGAAAATAATGTGTGTTATGCTAATGCACGTTTAAAGCAAATTTAGCAGTTAAGGTGAACGCTCGTTGAATAAGCGCTGTGTACTGAAATTCTGTATGTTTATGGTACTATGGAATGCTTCGAAACTACCAAGTATTAAAATATAAGTTTCATGAGTGATACTTTCCCTGTTGATTTTCTGTTAAAGTAAAAATGGTCGCTTTTCCATTCACTGGTCTGATTCTCGCTGGCGTTTTATAATATTTAATGTAGATATGAGAAATATTTTATGATTTTACCTCCTTCTCTTCTCTGTCAGTTTCTTTTAATATATTCCAGTGTCTCATGTTATATGTTCCCCGGCTCTTTCTTCTCCCTCTTGAAATTTTCTACCACTCTAACTCATATTTCTCCGTTTCCCCACTATTGTCTTCTGCATCTTCAATATTTAAACTATTTGTAACAGGCTGTGTTGGTCTTCTAGGCAAAAATAGAAAAATAGTCTGAGATCTCAGCATGACCAAAATAACTAGAAATGGCAAATACAGTATGTGTGCTCACATATAGGAAGACATTTTAAAGAGCCCAAATGTCCTAAAAGAATTGACTTACTGGGGAACCACTTAAAGGAACCGAAGTGACAGTTTTGCCTTGCTGTAGCAGCTGAAAGAGCAGCCTTCAAAAGACTTGATTCCTTTTTCCGGTTTGTTGTTGGTCGGCAAGCAGAGTAAGAGCTAGAGCTGTAATCGGGCCTTAAAAGTAAGGCCCGACAAGGCCCGAGCCCGACAGAATTCGGTCCGAGCCCGACAAGTACATTTTGATTGACAGCTTTTTAAAAGCCTGAACCCGTTTACAGCCCGACATTATTCAAATGTGCGCATGCACACAGCTCTTTTCTTTCTGTCGTACTTTAACAGAATGTCGCATCATTTCACATAACCCACTGGCTCATTATTGTCATTATGCACATGGTCAAAAGTTTTCCACACCTCAGACTTTGCTTTCTTTGCCAGTGCAACCAAAACGTAATTGCCAGAGGCCAGCCTCCATTTCATCTCCTCAGCATCCATTTTCGCGCGAATCGAAACGCGTCACCTGACCGCTCATTTACCACGCAACCCGGAGCGCAAGCCTGAGCCCGGCCCAAGCCCGTGTAAAATGATAGAAATTAAGACCGAACCCGACCGAACCCGTCGGGCAAAGATCTTCAGCTCTAGTAAGAGCTGCAGCTACCTGACTACTTGAGGTACATGTAAGAGTAAATCTTACAAATCTTACTAAAGAGAATGCTGTTCTATATGCTATTTTATATATATGAAACAACCAAACATGTATTAGATTAGTACATAAATATGTTTTGCCTCAGAAAGGGTACTATTTTAGTTCTTGCTAATACAGTATTTACATTTAAACATTTGAACTCAGAACCTTTTCATTTCATTGAGTTTTTTACATTATACAGGACATGACAAATACATATAAATGAATTATATATAACAAATGATATAACTGTATTTATTTGACCGATTATTCAGATCCAGAAAACTTTATTGTCTGTCATGACAGAAAATCGTCTTAGACGTGGCCTCAACATACAGTGCAAAAACTAACTCGGACAGTAAACATACAATAGCTTTTAAAAATAATTTACACAGGATAAAGCTTACAATATATGTGTGCAAAGTGGCATAGTGTTAGTGTGGGTGTGTTGGTCATTACTTTATTTTAACACTATGTTATAGTGTATAGTGTTGTAATATTCACACAAAATGCATAATTATACCTGTGCTCGTACCTTTAAACATACAGTTAAGGTAAGATCAGCTTGTGGCGTTGTTTGAAGGTTGATGACATATCATTATTTCAGATATAGTATAGTATATAGTTAGAATGATACATTGACTTTGCATCCATGTAATCTGACATGTAGTTAAGTGTTGAGGTAAAGTTGTTGTTAACCTTGTGCAACCAAGGACTGTTTCACTGTGAAAAGGCAACATTGTGTCCTCCATGTTTAGTGTGATGTGATGTTTATCAGCTGAAGGAGAATTTCATAACCAAGGTTCGCCAAAGTCACAGCTCATGCTATTAAAAGAATGTTCGGTTACACTTTACTTGAAGGTATCTACATAAGAGTGACATGACACTGTCATGAACGTGTCATAAACATTATAAACAAGTCATAAACATGTATGATTCTGATGCTTCTGTCATTAAGTGTCATTCGGTTTTTGTCATGACAAGTTAGGTTTAGGGTTAGAGTTAGGGTTCATGTGTCATGACAGTGTCATGTGTTCATGACAGTGTCATGTCACTCTTATGTAGATACCTTCAAGTAAAGTGTTACTGGATGTTCTTGTATTTTAACAATAGCCTTGATAGCCTTATCCCTGAGTTTACCTAACTGTGACACAATTGAACTCAAGAAAAAAGTGTATGATATGAGAAATTGTAGGTTTTTAAAGACAAACATAATAATAATAATAATAATAATAATAATAATAATAATAATAATAATCTTTTTTATACTGCACTTTTCAAACTCCAAGTTACAAAGTCCTTCACAAAACAAACAAAACAAGCCAGGCATAAAAACATCAGGTTTTTTAAAACAACAAATGACAACTATTTGATGTAAAATAAAAAAATAAATAAAAACTGTACAGTGTAGAAAAGAACAGTTTAAAACAAATAAAAGACAGTTCTAGGAGGTTCAAGCTCAAATAAAAGTATGTTTTAAGAAGGGACTTAAAAGAGATCACTGACTCAGCTAACCAAATATCCTCTGCGCATGCATTTCTGTGAAAATGCTGCAATCACACACACAAAAAAACTACTTGTTATGTGTGTACAATCCATGCACAAATGTCTTCACACAAAAGATATAGACACACACCCACACAAATGCATGCAGGGAAACACACAAATTGTCAGAACTCACTAACACTGCAGCCACAGTGCCTTACTCTTATATATTGCAACTCACACACACACACACACACACACACACACACACACACACACACATCTGCACTGCTCTCATATGCTACATTGCTTTAATCAATACCCATACAAACACACAGCCCACACAAGAACTCAATGACCATAGAAAAGCTAATTACATAGCCCCTTCTAAATGGCCCTGTGTGGAACACTAACACTATGTAGCCACACTAAAGCTAAATGAAAACACCCTAGCTCACAAAAGAAAGAGCATAACATTAACAGGAAAAAACAAACAAATCCCAGAACTAAATACAGTTTCCATCAGGGAAATCCCTGACATAATTTATGTTGCTTTTTCAGAACACGGCAGAGTGTGGTCGCTTTTGTCTTTTAATCACGAGTACAATACTGTCTACTAACAAAAATGAGTAAGCATCAGTTCAGACACAGTCTGCGGTGTTACTACACTTTCTGTTAGACATTTTAGCACTAAAATAAGTAATGCAAAAGGGACAATTGCAAGTCGCTTTGTCCAGTAAAAATGTCAGGTGCCTGTTAAGCTTTTAAACCATGAAATGGATGGAGAATTCCCTTAACACACATTTAACTTATCAGACCCGCTAACACTTTGACTTCAGTAAAGTTCAGACATCTATTTTGTGTATATATCAAGTGTGATACTAAGCTTAGACTCTTTGACTCTTTCTAAATTCACTGCTGAACACAAAACATGCTCAGTTTCCCTTTAATGTGCCACGTGCCCCCCCATAGATGTGGCCATGAATCTATCGCGTTCATGTATGTGAACTTTATAGTTTTCATATAGAGAGAGTGCAACCCTTCTGCTCTTCATTGTTCATACGCTTTACTTTTTGTCTGAGCCTCCCAGAATGTCTGTGACTCCCTCCCGCACTCTCACACACTTGGGCACACACATCCATGCAAAGTGTGTACGCAAACACATGACTTCAGAGGTACAAGAGCTCTCACACACACTTTGCCCTTCCCTCTATGAGTGTGTGGGAGGGAAAACCTTTTAGTAATACTACTCCTTGTCAAGAGGCAGCACTCTGATAATAGCATGTGTATGTGTGTGTGTGTGTGTGTGTGTGTGTGTGTGTGTTCCTTTTTATTCAGGAGTTAGATGTAACAGGTATCAGTGTGTACATGTGAAAATACAAGTATTTCTGATGTGCGTCTGTTGTGTATGCATTTGTGTGTGTGTGTGTGTGTGTGTGTGTGTGTGAGAGAGAGAGAGAGAAAGTGTGTGTGGGGGGGGGCATCTGCCCTTGCTTTAATTGAAGCTTGTGCGCTGTCTGCATTGGTCAAGTGGTCCTCTCAGCTAAATGACTTAGCTGGCTCGAGCAGCAGCAGCATAGCATGCATAACTATCACTCTATTAGCCTCAAATAAACACAATTATTACTATAATGGAGACAGAGTGAGGGGGAGGCAGAGAGATGATCAAGAGAATGGGAGAGAGATGCAGAAAGAAAATAAAACAGAATGGATATACAGCATATATCACCTCCACTTCATCCATTGTTTTCCTACATCAAGAAAACGTGTCTAGCAGCCAAAGGCACCATCATAACAACATTATGATGTCTGTTGTCTGTTTCCTAAAAATCTTTGACATTATTTTATTTTTATTCATTTAATTAAAAATAATGTAAAATAAAGATATTATACAAAAAATACAGCAAGCAACCCTTGTGGGGAAAATGCCTTTGCTCGCTCACTGTTTTTCACCAGACAACTCTCCTTTTTTTGATTGTCGCTACATGTTCATGAAGTGTCATAGCGCTTCAGAATTAGTATGTATATTTTGCTCAGGTTTACATACCGGACAGGTTTTTGCCTTAATTCATGACACCAACAGAGAATCTTTGTCCATTCACATCTTGCCAATGAGTTTGTACGCAATTGCGTATATATTGCAGTGTGCTGCTACAACCTCACTTAGCTAATAATTGGGTGGCTAATGTTGGCTAATGCGAAGTTTAAATAGATATTGCTGTGTTCTGACAAAAACTAAGTCACTTTGCTGACTTTATGACTCTTCTCTACTTTTGTTAGGCCTACATTTTGTTGTTTATTACCGTTATAATGTAATTGAGACTTGTCGCCAAAGTGGCAGCTGTTCAGCAGACTTTACTGTATTTAGACTCACTTTAAGCTTGATGCTGAACAAGTGTGAGATTTGACAGGTGACATGTTTGTAGATTTCTGCTCCCTTCTTTGGACAAGAGCTCAAAATGTTTCTTGGCCATGACGGATGTCACAGGTCGTGTATTTTAGTTGGCATCTGAACTTTCCTGATCAACATCAGCGTCGCATTTCATTGAACAGAAATATGTAAACTGGCCTTCAAAAGTCTATCTAATGCTCCAGTTTTGAGTCTGTATCCTGTGCCTTGATGCAAGTTATTCAAGTGCTTCTTCTTTTTATCTCCAACATTCTTTAATTCAGGTACAATGAGGAGTTTATTAATCAACGAAAGCATTATTCTCCCATTGCTTGTGGTTGTTTTTGGCTTCTTTCCATTTTGAAGCTTATGTATCTTTAGCTGGCCACAATAGTTCAAACAAACCACTATCCAGTTTTTGCAAGCACATCTGCCGCATTCAGATAACAGCAGACATCACACTGGTATCTGATGCAGGAAATTAAGAGATATATATTTGAGGGAAGGATAGTGTTCTTCGATATTGGTATAAAAGGGTGGCCTCTATCTGGAATATTGATATATAATATAATATATGATTTCTGTTCTGGTCCTGGATCTAATCTGGCCTAATGACACTTGATCCTTACATGTGGAATATTAAAACATAAAAAAAGCAATAGCAAGATGCATAACAACTTAAAAACAGTAGGCTGGTACTTGCAGATTGCAAATAAACCTGATATTTTGATGCTGCAAAAGCTGAATACAGAGATAGAGCACTGCTTGATCTCATAGTATCTGGCTGGAAATGATGCTAGAAGCAGCACACCCTCTTTGCTAAATGAGCTAGAGTAGCAGCTACGCAGCCTGAATAAATATCACTTTATTACAGGAATGGAAATGCAGGGATTACCATGACACTCCCCTTTTCAGCCACTGAAAGTCTGAAACAGTCAGAAGTGTAAAATGTTGCTTAATATATAGTCCATGTGTCTATATAACCTACCTGTCCATGTGTAAAGAACAACAAAAAGCAGTGTTTGTGATATACAGTTTTTATTGTTTTACTCCAAAGAGCTCTTCACATACGGATCGCTGTCGAACTGCAAAGGGTATAGTGACTCATGGTCCAAAACATACACATATGGAAAGGCTCAAAATGGTGAAAGTAATTAGTATAAGTTGATTTTTAAATGAATACAAAAGAAGGAAGAAATGGGAGAGAAACAGAGGAAATGATTTATGAATAGTGTTTAATACATATAAAGAAGGGTTATTGAGAGTTTTATCACTGGCATTCAAGATGTGCAAATACATGCACAGGCATGGTTATAAATATAAATATCATCTTAGCTAAAACACAGGATCTAAGGTAATTCCCAAGATTATCGTATTTATCCCATCTTAATGTTCAAGTTTGAGTTTTAGGCGCTTTTTAACTTTTCAGTGAGAAGACATGGTTCCTTATGCACACACGCACACATTTCCCCCGGCTCTTTGTCACCACCGGCCTCACATACACAAACACTTCAGATGTTTTTCAGCAGTTCGCAGGACAGTGGTGACATACTGTGGCTCTTAGGAGCAGTATGGTTGTCAGGGGCAACTATCATATTTTGCTATCACACATCCATCTGGAAAAGAGGAAAGCAATGCCTGGTTGGAAGGAAAAGCAAGGAAAACACACAGCTATCCCCCTGCTGTTGTTGTGCCAGCCAGAAGTTTCCCGAGGAAAGTGCCTAACCGTGGATTTCCACAGGATGCAGAACGTCTGCGGACCGGCTCCGCTGCGGAACGGCTACGTGCTCCGCCGTCCGTCAATACCCACCAGGTCCGGATTTGTTGCGTAACGGCTGCGGCCAGCCGACCACGAGATCTCGCGAGTTCACGTATGTTCGCGCGATATAACAGGATGTAGTTTCTATAAACAGAACCACAAAACCAACAAGTTTGTTTCCATCCAGAGGAGTAGAGGGGAAACAACTCTGTGCTGTGTTTTCAAGGTGTAGTGCAGGAAAATATGACCTGCCGTGACCACGGTGTATTTTATTTTGAAAAGTAACCGGATGTTTTATTTTGTTTCTGTGCTCGAGTTCTCCGTCGTCCGTCAGAAATAGAAGCTCTGCGTATCTGCTCCGGAGGGCTGCGGACTGACGGAACTGGGACGGAGTAGGGACGCAGACGTTCTGCAGTCAGTGGAAATACACACATTGACTTTAATGGAAACCTAATGACTCCGCCGACGTTCCGGAGACGTTCTGCAGACGTTCCGCATCCAGTGGAAATTGCCGGTAACACATGAAGACAGAGTTTGTTTCACTAGCAGAGGTCAATGAGAAAGAGGAGGACACAGTCAGGCTCAAGAGAAGACAGGAAGCCTGAAAGAAACCTGCAATGCAGCAATCTGCTTCAAAGGCACTGGAACCAAAGTCTGCACACCCCCAAGAAGAAAAGGCCACTTTCTAAACCTGTTTGAGTCGTGACGACTCGGATCTTTCACCCGACTCTTTAAATTAACTCATGAGTCGCGAGTCTCTAGTATCATTAACTCGGATCAGTTGAGTCCTACTACAATTTAATCTAAAATGATAACAGCGCCACAGACAAACCTCTTGCAACATTAGCTACTACTAGTCCTAGCCATCTTAGCTGCCAAAAGTTTCATAACTTACAATTTCCTAAGCAATGACAACTCCACAAGTCAACTCAAGCGACTGAGTGAGCAGAGAGACAGTCCGAGACTGTGGATTGTGTTATAGGAACTTCCCGACCCACAGACTCAGAGCCGGAAACATTGCAAGTTCGCAGACCATGGGACTCACTCGAGAACTCATGAGTCATCATGACTCATGAGTCCTCGAAGACTCATGAGTTGTCGATCATTTGTTGGTTCAAGGTATTCTGCTCTGTTAATGAGTCTTAGGGCTCTCTTTTGTAATATAAAAATAGGGTTAGTAATTGTTTTGTACGTGTTTCCCCATATTTCCACACAATATGTAATGTATTGCAATATTAAGGAACTGTGAATTGAGCACATCTTTCGTTTTATGTAATATCGCAATGGACATTGATACTTTAGTTTTCACTTGTTTGATATGTGGTTTTTCAGCATAATTTGTGGTCTATAATCACTCCTAAGAATTTGCTTTCATAGACTCTTTTTATTTCCACATTTTCTATCATGATATTTACTTCATGTACCATACTGATGGAAAAAAAGGAAATGTGATTCATGAGAAAAGAAAGTTACAACCTTTGTAACCATCATCAGTGGCGGATGCAGAACGTGACAGATGGGTGGGCCTGGATTAAGTCGAGGTGGGCCTGAATCTAGAGTGTCCCAAAATCAAAGCAGTTGTCCCAAATCCAGGAAATTATACTAGAGCAGCAGTCTTGCCTGATGAAACATTAAAAACTGTTCACAGGGCTTAAAGGAGAAAAAGGGAATTCATTATAGATGGATTATCATTTTCGTTGTTCAATATACAGCTTGTTCAACTTCCAATTATGATTAACTATCTCATATTTTTGACTAGGCTAAATAAGCCAAAATATCAACAAACTATCTACTATTTTCAACCTACTAGGTCATAGTTTTGACCTTAAGCAAAACATTATTTCATCTCATGTATTGTTTTGTTGTCCCTGTAGAAATGTGTTTCTTTGTGTTGAACATTGGATGCATTTGAGCAGAAGAGGACCATAAAGTGCTCTGATATTGGCGAATTTGCGTTTCTGGGATGGCAAAGGAATGTCCCGCCCTTATCCACCTCTGATTGGCTGGTACCCGCTGCCTTCGTTTGTTGGATTGGTTAGGTTTAGGCATGAGGAAGGAGGATTGGTTAAGGTTAGGGTGAGAATACCAGAGTAAGCCAATCAGAGGGAGGGTAGGGCGGGACATGGCTTTGCCCTCCTAGGAAACATAAATTTGCCTCCGTTTGTGCGTCTTCTTCCGGACTGGTTTAAACTGACAGCTGCCGGAGCTTCTGCTTCTGACCTGCGGGGAGAAACAAAGCCTTCACCCGCACACAGTGAGAGTTTACACACACCCAGCTGCAGACATTCACTCCCAGTATGTCCACTTTCTGTGTGCTGAGCCTCAGCAAAAATGAGTGAGTGCAACTTGTTTAGCTATACTAAAGCAAAATCAAGATACCATGATACTTCTAGTGAATGGTACCGTTGTTCGTGCCAGATTGCAATAGTGCTACATTGATGTTGCATTGACCAATGAAAACACACCAACACACTTATCTTTTTAAATAGTTATCATGCTTAGATAAAATACACCACATACAGTACTAATGTCCATGTTTAACTATACAGAGTAGTATTTTTTTTGTGTGAATTTCTGATTGGGCCCACAGCTCCGCACCTGACCATCATATACATATAATTGTATAAAAAAGTCCAATTTTCAATGTTGAGGCAAATATAGGTCCTTTTTAAAAGAAAGCCTTCAAATTGACAGTAGGGAAACTGCCCACATCGTTATAGGTGATATTTAAATACAGTGGAAACTGACATAAAAATTGGCAGGTATGGAGTAGGATTGTGAAAAACAAAGTGAGAATGGCAGTAGATTCTGTCAGATTTTAACTCATAGTTGAGAATTTCGAAGTTAGATTAGCATGATCAGTGGTCTTCTCTTCTCCTGAACTTCCGTTATCACAACCCGATTCAAATGATAGCTGTTAGAAGGCTTGCTCTTCCATAACAAAAGCTTTTAAAACTACATTTTTACTGTGGACAATGTGTTTTACTTTCTCCTTCTGTCTCTGCCACCCCCAGCTGTCTCTACAGTCCAGCATTAGTGGTCGATGCTAACAGGAAGCCGACCTGTGCCGTATCCAGCTCTGTGACCGAGCCGCAGTCTGCACAGACTGACGGATTGGAAAAATCAATTACCAATCACACACCAAAGTCCCTGAGACACACACAGACTTGCCCACACACAAGCACATACATACACACACACACACACACACACACACACACACACACACACACACACATACACACACAAACAAATCTGCAATGGTTCCATCTTACACAATACACACAAGCCATCACGTACTGGTGCACAAACAGAAAGGTTCCACGCTACCAGGCTACGTACATGTTATGGTCTTGGGGTAAAACGTGAACTCGCTAGTTATATATTCTAACACAGTTATACTTGCATACAGCTCTAAAGGAGTATTTAATGTTATTAACGTAGGTCAGTGGTGGAGGAAGTACTGAATCTCAGTACTTGAGTAAAAGTACAAATAACCAGAGATATATTTACTTCAGTAAAAGTAAAAGTACAACAATGAAAACCCCGCCAGGAACCAAGACACCGCAGAAGACTCGAGCGGTTGTGGTTACATTCGGTCTCGACCTACTATTTACACACTCATACTGACCGACACTAGACTCACGCACTGGCCACGGTTACATTCGGTAGCCTGGTGGGCGGTCTCCTCGTGACAGTCTAACTACCATGTAGCAACATTCACTTCTAACATCACTTCAACATAACTCAACTTAACAGAACTACCAAGATAACATTACGTGTATTTGTAGGTGATATAATACTTTCCCCATAGTAATGTAGCCTATGAATTTCCATGAACACAATTCTAAAATGCACGAGACATAAAGGCTTCTGCTATCGGTTGATAACTCAAATTTACCGAGAACCTAGACACCCGTTTGATTACATAGACTCATGCATTAGGCACGGTTACAGTCTCGTTCAGTAGCCTGGTGCGCGGTCTCCTGGTGACAGCCTACCTACCATGTAACAAACATTTAACTTAACTACTAAGATAACATGACGTGCATTTGTATGTGATATCCATCGATAATGTAGTCTATGAATTTGTATGTACACAATAATCTAAGATGCACGAGAAATAAAGGCTTCTGGGATCGGTTGATAACTCAAACTTGCTGAGAACCTAGACACCTGTTTGAAAATAGACTCATGCAGTACCCTCGGTTACGGTCCTTACGGTCTCGTTCAGTAGCCTGGTGCGCGGTCTTGTCGTGACAGCCTACCTACCATGTAGCAACATTCACTTCTCTAACATTTAACTTAACATAACTACCAAGATAACATGACGTGTATTTGTATGTGATGTACTTCCCCATCGATAATGTGTGAATTGCCATGAACACAATCATCTAAGATGCACCAGAAACCAGGCTTGGTTAATAACTCAAACTTGCCGATAACCCAGACATCACTTGATTACATTAGACTCGAGCGGGCCCGGCCGGTTGCACGGTTACATTCGGTCTCGTTCAGTAGCCTAGTGCACAGTCTAGGTAGCTGATTTCCTGATTGATTCTACCACCACCACTCCAGTGGAGGCGCTAATGAGCTAGATTATTACACACACAGTAGCAGAAGAATACCAGCTTCACACATAGGCTTCACACAACGGCACGAATGAAGTAAAAGAAAAAAACAGGAGTGAGTCGGTTCATTGACATATGGCACTCGAGTCTCCCGGTTCAGTGACACGAGTCGGGTTAATTAACCGGGTCTTCGGTCAGTTCGTCAACACTACTGCAGACTGCAAACGTGTGACGGTCAGGAAGACGTTTTGTCAGGGGGAAAAACCTTATAAATATGTCAATGGGAAAAACTGATCTGAAATAACGAAAATGTAACGGAACGTTGTAGAAATGTAGTGGAGTAGAAAGCATAGATAATTGCTGCAAAATGGAACGAAGTAAAAGTCAAAAGTATGCACTATTGATTGTACTGTAAAGTACAGATACGTGAAAAATTTACTTAAGTATTTGTACTTCGTTATGTTCCACCACTGATGTAGGTGCCATCATGTAGCCATCAAACAGGCTTAAAATTTGTGTCAAGAGCCACACAACGTCACCAAATGTCAACTATTGAACATAATGCCACTACAGAAATAAAATCATATTCAAGCTGTGCATTAACATCTGAACACGCAGTGATTCAAAAAATTATCAAATGGCACACACACAATCAACGAGAAATACACGCACACACACTTCTCTGAGAGCAAGTTCAAAAGCATTCTCCATGTGTTTCAAGCAGTGACATTTGAATCATAACACAAACTCCCATTTGAATATCTCTGAGCTCTGGAAATATAGTTCTCCCTGTTTAAACCAGTTCTGATGTGTTTGAAGTTTATCTCACGTTGCAATATTTGACAACACAGTTTGAAGGAGCAGGATGATTAAAACATACAACTCTCAATGCCATAAAATAAATGTCTCATTACAGTGGACTGAAGACAAACTCTGCCGTCAAATATCATTCAGGTCATCTCATCTGTATCTCTTCGGCTAGGGACAGACAGAGTGGACATGTCTGGTGGATACAAATGTTGGCTAAGTATACATATGTTTTAAAGAGCCTTGTGACACGTTACATTCAATTATAACAGAAGTTATCTCAGGACACTTTACAGATTGAGTAGGTCTAGACCACACTGTAATTTACAGAGACCCAACCATTCCTACAAGAACATGTTATTTGGGGCGACAGTGGCGAGGAAAAATGTCCTTTTAAGAAGCAAAAACCTCGGACAGAACCTGGCTCTCTCAAAACGACCGGTTGCGAGAGAGAGAGAGAGAGAGAGAGAGAGAGAGAGACAGACAGAAAAAGATACAGAACTGTGTAACAAGTTCAAAGCTAATGGCACTCAGGTCATCATTCACTGAGTTAAGAGTTTGTTTAATTGGTTCCTGTATTATTTGTTGACGAGTTTATACCAAGATTTGCTGTGGAAAAGTAGAACAGACTTTGCAGAGGTGTGAGCAAATGATCAACATGTTGTTTTTGGGGAGACAACCAGTTTACCAAAAAACGAAAACACAAGTTGTTAAAGTGGCCATATTATGCTCATTTTCAGGTTCATAATTGTATTTAGAGGTTGTACCAGAATAGGTTTACATGGTTTAATTTTCAGAAAACACCATATTTTTGTTGTTCTGCACATTGCTGCAGCTCCTCTTTTCACCCTGTGTGTTGAGCTCTCTGTTTTAGCTACAGAGTGAGGCATCACACTTCTGTCCCATCTTTGTTGGGAGTCGCACATGTGCAGTACCTAGGTAAGGACTACTAGCTAGAAGCTAGCGCTGCTAGCGGTTAGCCACCTCGTTCGCAATGGCAAAACACTGCTACAACACACACGAGTTCACCCTAATCTACAAAATAAATTGTATAGAACTACTTACATGTCCCTCGTCTGCAGGTATTCCACGCAAAGTTGGAAGTGCGCCCTTGTTTAGAAGAAGTCTCCCGGCTAATCCTGCCTTGTACTGACAGAAGTTGGAGAAACAGCTAGCTGATGTGGTATTAGCTAAAGTGGTTAGCACACACCAAATGTTTCGGCCAAAGACGTAGACGGCCCTGCCGATTTTGACCAGCTCACCTGGAGACTGAAGGCAGGATACATTCAGAAACCCGTATTTCACTCAAAACAACATGGATGTTTTTTTTCCAAGTTTGTATGCATGTGGAAGCACCAGAGACAAAATAACACCCCAAATCCCAGAAAAAGTGTTTTTTTCATAATATGGGCACTTTAAAAAGTCCAGGCTACATGCACAGAGTAAAGCTAGTTTATAGTGTGTTAGTGATTTAGTGACACCCTGTCGCTGTGATTGTGTTTGTTACTGTATCTGACTGTGTTGTCTGTACTCTGACAGCTAATGGATACTGTGTGCGGATACTGTGTGCAGGTAAGCACACAGTATCCATTAGCTGGCCAGGTACCCAGCGGAGATGCAATCAAATCGTGATGGAAATGTGGCACACTTTTAAAAGCTACCACTAGAGGATTTTAGAATGTGGGAAAAATTCACATATAGGGACTTTAAAGCATTGGTTTGGTGCCACAATGGCTTATCTTACACTAGTGCCAATGTCAAGATTATTATTTTTTTTATTCTACACCGAGTGGCTTTAAATAAACAACCTCATCCTTTACTGCTGGAAAAACAAACACAACATCACTTCATTCAATTGTACACATTTATCATTTAGGAAAAAAAAAAAACGTTTGTCTTTCTAGACAAAGTTGGAAATAAAACTGTCTATTTTTCCTAAAAGGAGGAAAATATCTTTTTTGTTTCTTAATGGAAAAGGTTAAAGCAAAGGGAAGCATTCATCCAGTTAGATGGTGAGTGTCTAGAGCACATTTTTTGTTTGCAAAGGTCACGTTAATGAGCAGACAGCCGAGGCGACAGACCCATACGACCGTCAGACACAATCTGTTAGGAAGTGAGGGGGGAGAGGTTATTGGACTTTGCAGCCCTGACTGACCCATCCAGTTATTTGTCAAAACAGATTAGTAGGTAAAAACTAGACCTCAGTCCACCTTTAATGGATCATTTCCCACAAATAGATATGTTCTCAGTAATGGCAGCCAGCCGTGCAGATATGGCCAGGTGCTGAGATATGCGCCCACCAAGAGTCCGGCTCTGTCCAAGGTTTCTGCCTGTAAAAGAGGGGATTATTTGGTCTTTGTAAATTATAGAATATGGTCTAGACCTACTCTATCTGTAAAGTGTCCTGAGATAACTCCGGTAGTGATTTGACACTATCAAAAATGAAATTGAATTGAAAATTGAATTGAAATAGAGTTGCCGTGGTAACACATCCCTCCTCAGATCTTAATTGAAATCGTGAATTCTATAAAACAAATCCTCCAAATTAATCGACAAAGTACATCATTTGTCCTGGCCCTCTGGAACGACTCATAGAAGCATCTTTTGATGTGACGCCCCTATCTGCAGGAAAACACAATTTGTCTAATCCTTCCAAAACTGTAACAAATCAAAATGTATGATTTATGATGTGATAACAATGTGGTTAAGGTTTAGTTTTTTATGAAATTTATAATTTCAAATAGGTTTAAAAAAGTACTTTGTTAAGGTTCGGGGACCTTTATACTCGTGGGTATGTCAGCTTTTAAAAGCACTCTTTGTGACATACTTTCATTCTGGTAGTCAATGGAGGAAAAATAGATCAATCTCTTTCATAAAGTCGCTATTGAAGTGTTTTTCACTACTATCAGTCCTGAGGATATTTATGCAATGAAAAAAGACTTTAAGAAAATCTTCAGAAATAAATCTCTTTAAATCTTTCAGATAAAAAATTGGCAAGTTGCTTTCGTGTAGTTATTTAGACAGTTGATAGTTGTTAAGGAGGCATGTATCCCTGACTAAAGTACAGTTGTTTAGTTCTCATTACTTCCAGCTGCTGGTTTCGTGCAAACAAAAATATCTGCAGATTAGCTATCACCTTATCCTCTGACATGCTTTAATAGCAAAATATACTGTAATATTAGCATGCTTCCTGTTTCATGTGTAGTCACCCTACCTCACGGTAGAAAAATTGTATTGCATATTTCACGTTATTCTGTGTGAAGTGAATGCAACCAAGCCTCGAGCCTGAAGGAAACACACAAACAGAATCCACTTTTCTCAGTGATTCTCAGTTCTCTCTGTTTCTCACTCTCTGTGTTATGTAAATAAAAGTTTCAAAGGCATGTAGCCTATACAGCCTGCAGTCTGAAGCATAAAATAAACAAAGTATCTGTCCCACAAAAAGTCTCTCTGTCTGTCTTACTCCTATCTCACTTTATAATGTACAATGAAAACAAGTACCAATGCTCCATTGCGTGCAGTACATACAACTTTGCATATTATTAGTTTGCAGGAGTTATTTTATAATAGGGACTAAAGGTCTGCGAGAGCATTAAGTTAAGTTGGACAAAGTGTTGCGTGAGCGTCCATCGGTTTGCTCTATGCATGGAGTGTGTTGGATTCTGCTCCAGATGTACCGGCACAACTGCTAACGTGACTGGCAAGAGTGTGGACGTAATAACACAAGTGGTCAGCTGGAGACGCAGGTGTGAATGGCGATGTGTCCTGGCTGTCCACTTGTGTTGGGATCAACGAAACCCTTTTTTAAAACTAATTGTAAACAGGGTCTTTGAATGTGTTGTTTTACCTTCTGTGAGTGGGTGTGTTCTTTGACTGTCATGTGGAGATGATGTATGTGTGAATATATTACACACACACACACACACACACACACACACACACACACACACACACACACACACTCACAGGACGACAGGGACATTTGACAGTGAAGCCAACGGCCATTGCTCTTTCATTTTATCATTCAAAACAACAAAAACACATTCTCTCTTCATATTTAGCTCTCTGCCTTCAGAAGCGGCCATCAACAGGCAGGAAGAAAGAGAGACAAAGAGAGAGGAAGATGAAAGACAGGGATACTGAAGTGCTGAGGCTTGGTTTTATTAGACGGAGTTGAAAGCATCCTTCCTGGCAGCAAAAACATGATGAAATTTCCCCAGCTGATATGATGAAATCTGCAGTGTTATTTAGAAAACACAGAAAACAACCTGCATGTGTGAAAAAAACAATTAAGCGAGGCTGAAAATACTAAGTGAAGATGTAATGTTATCCCAGTTCCCAATGAATTATGTTTATATTAGATCATTCCAAAGTGACTATTGACATCTAATTGTGCTAATATTGAAATAACGTTCACATAGCACAATGAAAATGATCAACACAATCTTTCATCGACTGGTTTTAAATATGCCGTTAGCGTTGTGAAACGGACAAACTTAAGTTAAGTGAAGTTTAGGCACAAACAGGACTTAGTTAAGTTTAGAAAAAGAATGTGGTTTGGGTTCAAATCAGTGTGCTTGTTAGTTACTTCACTTCCGGTTACACACGTGACGCAGAATGTGACAAAGTTCATTATGTTCAGTAAAGTAAAAAAAAAAGAAAAATAAATTGCTGTTTCCTTGTATTTTCAAACGGGACACGGAGCGCGTTCTCCTGGGTTAAAGTCCTGTGTTTGTTTGACCCATCCACTGCCCCCACCTACCTCCTGACGCAGAGTTTGGCGCTCTTATACTTCGATGCCTTACCTTCTGCTTTGCTACAGTCAAAATTCCTTGGCCCACTAGAGGTCGCCACCACTATAAACGCAAATATGGGTCGCATTTGCTGCTTGAACCAACAACTTATGGAGGCATTTTTCGGGGAGGACAGTCTCCATAATTTTCCATGTATCTATGAACGTTATATTGTTACAGTATTTATTAGACAATGTTTAGGTGGACAGATCATGAATTGTACATGGATACTTAGAATAACATCAAACTAGGTGTGTACTTTAGTTAGATTAGTTTAGGTCCAAGTTATGATTTTTTCTCTGAAGACTATGTCCAAGCTGTTGAGACACTCATCTATTGTTCTGCTTTGCTAAAATATCAGGGATCAGTTGGCAAACTACCTGTCATGTGATTGCTGCTAGCAATTAAAAATATTCATTTATCAAAGCATTTTATGATTATTTATTAGTTACGGTCAGTAATGCTCCTGTTGACATTTTCAAAGTGCAGACAGGCCAATCAGAATTGATGATTTTTTTTTTTTTTTAATTAGATGAACTAATGATCTGTACCGCAGCATTTGGGTGAGAACATGCAACTAAAATCCCATGTTTTTCACCCTTACTTTAGCACTCCTTCCTTAAAGCACTTCTTTTTGAAATGTTCAGCCTAAGATTACATCCTCACTTTAGCTGAACTGGCTGGAAAAGTTTTTTATGATCTAAACACTTTTTTTAAATAGTATTTATATATTTATTTAAAGAAAAAGTTGATGCAGTTTGTTTCAAATGTTGACACCTAGTTAAATGGTTTCCGCGGAGGACGTTTTTGTATGTCTATGGGTTAGTTGTGTCTATATTCACATGAGAGCATGTAGCATGTAAATACGGAGAGCACTTGATAGCTCTCACTGCGTGTGCATCTAAATGTGTGTACAGTATGTGAAGTATGACGCTGGTAAGAGATGAGGCTGTGCTAACATGCCATCGCCGCAATACAACCTGCAGGCAGGGAGGAACTGGCGAGCATCAACACCGTTCAATAATTCATATCACACAGGCCTTATTACGAACAGCTCTAACTCACACTGCTTGCAGAAACACCACCATTATCTGCTTGACTCACATCCATTCACTAACCAAGATATACGGGTGTCATCATCGCTGCTACCATGGGTTTGGACAGCTGGAGGAGATATGGGCCAGAGAGGGAGGATGTACTGTATATGTATTCTATGATAGCGTTTACTCAAGTTCAGATTTGATCAGTTCCAGTTTCATTGATTCCATGTCATTTTTTTTTTTGTTCTAGGTTGTTTGTTTATTTTATTTCATGTCATACTCGTGTGCTGCTCTGCTTATGTATGTGTGTGTGTGTGTGTGTGTGTTTGTGTGTGTGTAGAAGAAGAAGAAGAAGAAGAAGAGTTATGATACACCGCCTGTTCAGTCACAGTGGTGTTAGTCTCATTTTGGCTGATTCTGTCCAGATTGGACAGATAGTCTAGCTAGCTGTCTGGATTTACTCTGCAGAGATCTGAAGAGCAGTTAACCATAGTCCTCAGAAATCCACCAGAGTTTAAAATTCAACACAAACAAAACGGAAGTTAACGGACATCCGGCTGAAAAGAGTGAAATCCGGCGGAATTTCCGACGGCAATAGAGAAGTCCCGGAAGTGGAATGTCATGGATGTAGACTACAGTGGCGTAAACTGGCAGGTTTTAATGTTGCAGACCACTGTTTTACTTAGAAGTAGTTTAAAGTGTAAACTCATATTGTTGTGATCGTTGGTGTAAACTCGCTTTTAAACAAACGCTCCCAAGGGAACCTCAATGGTGCCATGTCATTTCTCTGACGCTCCATTTGTTTTGTTTTGTTGTTTTCATTTTTTGGCTGATTAGACCTCTCGTAAGGACAGCGTGGGTGTTTACAGACGATTCTTGATCGGCATCTCTTTGTCTTCCCCGTTAGTTTTATTACACTTGTTTGGAGTCTTTGAGCAATAGTTTGGAGACCTCTGCAAACTCCCAGCAGAGCTTTTCCCAACTTCAACATGAGAAGACATTTAATCTCAATTACACCTGTGTGGGTGTGCAGCATTTCAGGTATCAGTGCTCCTTTGCTTCAACAAGAGCTCTTCGTGTTCATGATATCTTATTCACTCGCAGTCTTTACGGTATTGCATTTTCATATCAGTTATATCCTCTCGAGGCGCAGCTCAAACACCCACACTACACTTGTGATGTACATGTTAACAGCGGCAGCGAACAGCTTTTGCATTGTCTTTTGGTAGACAAGCAGTAAATAGTAGCAGCAATTGTTTTTAATAAATAACACAAGTCTGTGGTGATTCAGAAACATCCTGGATTTATTGCTCCTTCAGCCACAGTGGGATCTGGTATAAAGAATAATGGTAACAGTGGAAATACCCGCACAATTATGAACACAATAACAGCTTACAGTAATGAACACAATAACAACTTCAATTCAATTTCAATTCAATTTTATTTATAGTATGAAATCATAACAAGAGTTATCTCGAGACACTTTACAGGTCTAGACCACACTATAATTTACAAAGCCCCAACAATTCTAGTAATTCCCAATTTCCCAAATTCTCAAACTTAAGTCATTGCAAGATATTAATGCTCTGGCATATTTCACATGAGCATCTGTTGTTAGTACTCACCTACAGATTTTCCATTTGATTCTCCCCACAGAAGGGATTTTTACTAAAACTTTTTTACATTTGACAACAACTTATTATTTTGTTGCTGGACAGGTTTTGGCATTAAAAGCCCAACCAAAGCAGTGTGATAATCCATCCAGATATGTTTCACTGAATGGTGCTCAGATTTGCTTGGGCTGAATAAAATGGGAACATTAAAATTTGCCTGACATTCTGCATGGCACAGCAATACTCTGTGACATTACTGAATTACCCTTTTCCCCAATAAAAAAAAACATTTTAGCCTCCTGCAGTTTAAAAAGTGCAACAGTCAGTGCTACGATTTAGTTTTTTTCAATCAATTGTGAAGCCCTAATGGATGGATGGGTAGGGTTGGTGTGCTACAATTCATTGTCTTATTGACTGTCTCTGTCAATAGCTGAATGACATCTGTTAAAGGCATCTGTTCCAAGGAGAGAGGGCCATTACTCCCAAATACACACATACAAACACAGACATACACTAAAGTGTATGAGGTAAGCAATAACAGCAGGCTCTTGCCAATGATGCTCCAGACTAGGATTGCCTCCGGGTAGAGAGTGGCAATACTGCTTCTCTTCTGCTGTCTCTCTCTCCTCTTGTGCAAAAAAAAGTGTAAATGGGGCATCCGTTATGAATCTACATACAGATGTGGCCACATTTCCAATATCCTGATAATCCTTGCTAATATAGATATAGATTCGATCAATTTGCAGCTTTAGTAAATTGCCATTTTCTCCCTCTTTCTTTCCTACTCCCTCCCTCCCTTCCTTCCCCACTCCCTCCCTCTCTATCTTGACAGTGTAAATTGGTCATGCATAATGGATGAATAGTTATAGACGCAAGCAGAGCACTTTCCATAGATACTGAAGGAGATGTGGGATGAAGTGGGAAAATGTGTTAACTGTGTACACACCCTCACCCCCTTTTGCAGATCATCGTCCCAGCTATGTATTTCTGAAATGTCACATTTGGGATTTGACAGACGGTCGCAACATTGGCAGCAGCCACCCTATTTGACACTCTTCACTGTCACCTGGCTGATGGGGAGATATCATAACTTTGTACTGCTAACAGACACACAGGTAGGCTGGATGTATTGGAGACCTAAAGGAAAAGTATTGTTATATAAAATATTAGACTTACATTTATGCGGTGGCCAGAAGCGTGACTCCAATGGGATGATAATGTTGCTCTATGTCTGCTGGATAGGTAAATGTTTGCTAACCTGTCAGCCAAAACAACTTTATATCACATTGAAATGTCAGACTCTATATCCTTGTCGTAGAGTTCTTCTGACCTGTGTTACTTATTTACAACTAATTTCGTCACTCCAATTTCTCTACACCTTTATGAACTCCAAATCAGGATTTGACAGTGTGGGGGATTCCTAACATATGTTATGCACAAAAATAAAGTGACAGATAGTCTGCAATTTGTCACCCATGGCTCAGCAAAGGGAAAAAAGTTGCTACCTAGAGAAACTTCTACTATTAAACTGCATCAATATACTGTACAGTAAAAAAAATAACTGTATTACCAACGCAGTTAAATCCTGGAAAGTGCAGTACAAAAATGCAATTGTATTACTTAAACTATTGTTCAAAACTAGGGCTGTCAATCGATTAAAAAATTAATCTAATTAATTACATACTCTGTGATTAATTAATCGAAATTAATCGCATACATAATTAACGGTGCCTGAACCGATACTTTTTAAGAAAGTAAAAAAAGAAAAGAAAAAAAAAGGGTACTAAACAACAGTCGGTGACATTAAAGAACGGCTTGTTTATTGCTAAGGCCATATGGTCAAAATTAAATGATTTAATAATAATGTATAACAATAACAATAATTTATTTCACTAGTAAATTGCTGTTGAACGACACAAACAACCATCAGATGGGAAAAGGACATTTACAATAACTTCAAATTCACCACGAGGCTGTAGTTTACCAGTTTCATTGAACGCACCGTATGTGTTGTTTTTCCGACGGCAGCTGCAGATTGTTACATACCGGTGTTGAATCCTCTACGGTAAAACACAGTCAAACTTTACACCGTTTAGCGTTAGCTGTCAGCATTTTAACCGCGTTTAATCCAGCTACTAGCTAGCGGTAGGCTAACGTTAGCTGCTGTCGAGTATAGTGTTAACTAGCGTCACGTTCAGCGGTGTTTGTGTTGCCTGTATCGTCTTCAGAGCATCAGAGAGAAGCGCAGACATATCAGTGGCACCAGATTTCGGTAGCCAGGGTTGGCAGGAAGAAGATTTTTTTACAAGTAAATGTTCTAATTAATGATCCAGGCAGCACGTTCTCGTCTCCCTCCTTCATTTTACAGTCGAATGGTGGCTAGAACGGCTCCGGGTCAAACGTCAATATGGAATGGATTAATCTGCGTTATTTTTTTAACGCGTTATTTTGACAGCCCTATTCAAAACGTGTTTTTTGTTAATTTACATAGTGTTGAAAAGAGCCATAAATAGTTTAATATCACAGTTGCAGATATGCTGTTGTTTGAACATTCTTGATAATTCCTAGAATTCATCAATTCCCCGATACCTGGAATACTTCAATGATCAATTTAGGGAAGAGAGGAAAAGAAAACGGAGAGGGAGCGAAACAGTTTAGTCCTGCTACTGCAACTAGTGGGTGTGTCAGTGAGCAACAGGTGTTCATGTTTTCCTGTCTGTGTTTGATGATGCGTTAGCATGAGGCTTTAAAATTGTAGTGTCTTCTACTGAGGATTATTTAGCTCAACCTGCTGTATTATCAGCAGAGCGGTGTTTGCGTGCGTGTGGCTTGGATTTGACATGGCCTGACCACGAAAACGTGCAGCCCAGCCTTTTTAATTTTACCCAGCTGTATGTGTGTGTGTGTGTGTGTGTGTGTGTGTGTGTGTGTGTGTAGCAGTATAAGGTGCACATCAAAAGCAGTGAAGAGAAGAAATAATGAAATACACCAAAGAGGAGCAGCTCAATCGCAGATCATTTGACAACATTATAATAATTTAAAGAAAATGTTTTCCTGGATCCCTTTTTATGTCTGACATGTCAATAAAAGCTCTATTAAATAGTGAAACAGAAGCATGAAGAATTGATTTTGTTTAGGTCTTCTTATTAAAGAAAACCAATAAGGAAAGAAAAAATCGCCAGATGCTGCTTGACACATGGTCACTTCAGATCAGCCAATGCTTTGTTACGGTTAGCAGCTTTTCATGATGCTTGGATTTGTTTGGTGTGTTTTTTTTATAGCCACAAGATAAGTCACTATCATTGTTTCTCTCTACACCTGAATAGAGGCTTCCTTTAGCTCAATGCTAGGTGGTGTCTATGTAGCATTTCTTTATATAGTGAAAATAATTAGCAGGCAGCTACAATGTGTGCCACCTGTGTTTGTAGGCTACGTATTAGCTAACGTTTACATTTTGTGACTGTCCTCCCGTGAAAAACAACCCCATAGGTTGTTTGTAATAACAGCAATTACAACCCATATTGATATGAATTGTTAGGCTGCACCCTCTAGTGGCCGTAGTAGTTATGTGGGGAGCAAAGCAGGAAGGTAGATAATGTGGTATTAAGACCCAGAAAAGTCTGTTAAGAGTGGGCAGGTAGGCAGGGGGCTGAGGTGGATGTGTCAAATAAACACAGGACTTTCACCAAGGAGACCGGTTATTTTAACTTTACTATAGAATACGAAAGTACGTCACATTCTGCGTTACGTGCGTAATTACACGGAAGTGAAGTAACGTAACAAATGTACTGATTTTAACCCAAACCACGATCTTTTTCTAAACTTAAGTAGTGTTTGTACCTAAACCTAACCAAAGTGCGACCGTCTCACAACGTTAACGTGTTTATATGTCTGGATAGAAGGACGGGAAATGTTTTCTTGCCGCCGTTAGGGATGCTAATTCATGAAATGCTTCTATGGGTCGTATTAGAGGGTAGGAACACATGACCTATGTTGTCCTATGGTTTGGAGGATTTGTAGTTTACATTTTGTATCTGACGTGCCTGTGGTTTGATTACCTACCAACATTGTTGTGAATCACCATGTTATATTAACTGTGTTTATACATTAACAAATTCTTCAGTATGTCAATATTCAACACATGTCGTCTTAGTGTTGACTAAATGAGAAAAGAGGCCATGGTGTTGGCACAATGAGACCCAATGCAGAGGTTTCTGGCAAACAATTCAGGCTCATATGGCAAAATAAGTTTAATTATGGCTTGTTTGCCCTGAACAGTATAATGTTATCTGGCAATGACGCGCTTATCATACTGCCATATACAGTCATATCCAATTTATGTGGTGTCTTTGACTAATTCAATCCCATCTTACTCCTACCCTTTCCTTATTATTTCTTAGGTGGATCTGTGCTTTCATATGAATCTGATTCTTGACATTCCTCCACTAAGGAGGACGTGTGGAAAGTCAACCCTCCCTCGAAAGATTGTTAGGGGGCTGTTTGTCTAGCTGACTCCTGAGTGATGGGAGGCAGACTAAAGTTCTCCACATATTCCTGACATTCACATATGAATGACATTATGTCATGTAGGACAGCAGGCAGAGCAGCTGTGTCGCCCGATGCCACTCACACAGCGGCACATTGTGTATTCCATGCCTAAAGACTAAACACAAGCAGTGTGTGTGTGTGTGTGTGTGTGTGTTAGACAGACAGAGGGAGTGTTTCCCTTGCATTTGTCTGTGTGTGTGTGTGTGTGTGTGTGTGAGCAAGAGACTGAGGGTGTATCAGTGTGTGTGCACGTATGAGTGTGTGTTCTCGTTGGTGTGCAGGCGTGTGTTTGGTGTCATTTACATGCAGGTCATGATGACCCTCTCCTCTCATCTGAGATTCTCATTAATTCAAAGACCTGCGAGTGCACACATGCACGCACGCACGCACGCACACACACACACACACACACACACACACACACACACACACACACACAAGCCTCTACACAGGCCATCACATTCTAATCATTGCACCCTGCCCCTTCAATCTCTCTTTCTCCTCATCTTTCTTTTTACTTTGCCACTCCCTATCTCCTCATCTTTGTCTCCCCACATATGTCTCCTCTCCCATTCTTTTTGCTCTCCTCCTCTCCTCTTTTTTATGTCCTCCAGTTTTCCCCATATTCCTCCTGTCTGTCTCTCCTATGTCTAATCGGGGTAAACACTCAGAGCAGGTTATTAGGGACAGCTCAGTATGTAGACACCTCGTTGTGACACCTCGCCATTATGTCTCCATTATTGCGACACCCTCTCATGCCCCGTGTACGGCGAAACTCTGTTGACCTCGTTATGTCCTCATTATGATGACCCCTTGTATAATGACATAATGACGTCTGCTCATTAATACCCTGTTTAAGCCTAGAATATAATGACATAGTTCCTGCCTGCATTATTGGCAAACCAGCCCTTTTGTTTGCACGTGACCCAAGTCTTGGCTGCTGACACTGATACTGACTGACAGAGAGCTGATAGACAGCAGCTGACTGGTCAAAGTGACTGGCTCATATCAAGTGTAGATGTTGGATCCCTATAATATCCATCTGTCTGTGAGTGTCCTTGAACAGGACACCTAAACCTCACCCTGAGAGACCAAGTAATGCATCAAATACACGTTTAAAAAAATAATGTTTTATTTCTCAGTGTTCGGAGAACATCTAAAAAAAAACATTGATTTTATTGAAATTACAGAAGTAGAGACAATAGTTGCCCATTTTTCACTTTATATTTACTAAACTACTGCTGTGCTTTTTTAACATTTCCATTTCTTTTTCCAGTTTAAAGGTAAGAGAGGATGTTGCACAGATTTTCTGCTGTGTGATTTTGGTCAGAATAAATTGTGAAGAATGACACCAACAATGGCTAACACTTGACAATCAGTTAAGTTAAGAAAGATCCAAAACGCTCTATAATTGTTTTGTACAAAAAATTAAAGTTGGGTTGTTTATATATATGTGGTATACTCTATATGTTGTTCTTTTTAGTTTTGCTGGTCATACAGCCCACGGTCACACCTGAAGATACTATTTTCCAATCCGTTCTCACTCCCAACTCGTAAAATACGGACGCTTGGGCAGTACCTCTCAGCGTCAGATACGATGCAAAAAGCACCCTTAGTGGTTTTCCAGAAAATTCAAGTGTGCATGCGCTCTTATACCCATACATTTTGACGCTGTAGTTTGTGATGCTATTACACAGTATCCTACAAACATATTTTGCAAAGGCCACAACACCACAAGCTACTGCGTAAAAGGACCACAACTCACTGACACAATACTCCATGTACTAATTATTTATGGCTTCCCTTCTCGCTGTGGCAGCATTTGAGATCTTAAACAAGATCTGGAAATCCCAAAAATATTTCACTAGACAAAACTCAAAATCTTCAACTCCAACGTTAATACCATACTGCTGTATGGATCAGAAACCTGGAAGACAACCACTAACATCATCAATAAGCTGTAATCATTCACTTTATCACTCTTTAGGACACCTCCTGGGGAATCTACTGACCGAACACAATCAACAACACCAACACGTGGTAACGCACCAAACAAGAATTGAAATTTATTGTTAGGAGGATAACCCCTTCAGATGAAGCACCTCTTTTTCGAGAAACAATAGAACTACAGCTGAGAAGGTGAAAGTGGAGATGGATCTGTCATACCATAAGATGAAGCAAAACAGCAATAACCAAGCACACACTGACATGGAACCCACAAGGCAAACAGAGAGAGGAAGACCAAACACTTGGAGAAGGAGCATGAGCAAGACTTTAAGAAGAATAGACTGATGTGGCAACGGCTGGAGAAAATAGCCCAAGACAGACAAGGGTAGAAACTCTTCATCATTGGCTTATGTCCTGAAAAGAATACAAAGACCTTTGTAAGAGAGTAAGTTCCCGCTGTGGCCTCTTATCAGACAAGTAAATTAATGGCTTATCTAATAACATTACTGATAGCTTTGTTCCGTTTAGATTTGCACCACAAAGGGCCATGCCTTTGGAAGACCTAAATGCAATACAACTATTGTTAATAAAATAAATTACACCTGTGTTTGAAAAGTCAAAATGTCTGAGAGAAAGGTCTGTTGTATTAAATTGTCAAGATGCTCCAGACATTGGGTCAGCCTCCAATTCTGTACAATACAGTAATGATTCCTCATAACACACAGTGCTATGTAATAACATAATTCCTGCCTCAGAGGTCAGTAGTTACCTTTTTGCTCTCATTCTCATTATTTTCTGTGTATTGTCCTATAATGGTTAAACTGAGGAGTCCAACTACACAACAGAGAGACAAACTGAGACTGGGCAGCTATATTATATTTTCCACATTATGAAATACTATTATGTACAAAATGCTTCAAACAGTTGTGGAATCACACATATACCAAAGCAGGCACTGTAGAAATGACCCCTGTGGAATCATAAGCCTATAATGAGCTCTTATGGAAACTCTCCGCCTGTGAAATGGGGCAGAATTATAGAGGATTAACCACAAAGTAACCCTATTCAGATCTATTGTCATAACATCTGCCTCCTCTCCTCCTTTGTCCTTCTTTAATTTCCTCTCCTCGTCACCCTCTCGGTCCCTCTCCTCCTGTGATGACGAATTTATAAACCTGTCATCTTTGCCTCTCTCTGGTCTTCCCTCCCTGCCACGTCTCCCATCCTCTTCCCTTCATTTTCGTTCCTCCTCTCTCTCCTCCCCACTATTCTTCTGTGCTCATAATGTCTTTGATAAGGCCTGTCAGATTAATTAATGTGATTAACTGTCCGTGTCCTTGCTAATAACAGACCTTCAAAATTCAACTTAAGGACAGTGTGGCTGACTAGCTGGTTGGATGGATGATTGACTAACTGGAAAAGGTGAAATGGTTAGCTGGCTGACTGCCTGACTTTTTATGGGGCTGTTTGGGTGCATCGTGCAGCGCTTTGATCTGGTTTCGACTGTCTAGCTAAGCTGGTGCATATAATGGGTCTATCGGGACAAATATAAGAGTCAGTGGAAGAATACAGCTGTAAATACATTTGATAACAGTATATTCTTAGGAAGAATTCGCATTATTACCGAGTAAGTTAACCCCCATACAATCTTTTTTTTTTGCTGATCTCCAGTGGTTTAACGTCTCACCTTACTGCAGTGATGTACAGATGTACTGTACTGTAGTTTCATTTTCCTACTCAGGAACGATATTTCTTCGATTATTCCGACACCACATAAATGGAGCATAAACGTCCTATCTCGCAATGTTAACGAAAATGAAAAATAATTTGTGTACTAGAGCTGGGCGATATGGAGAAAATCAGATATCGCGATATTCTTGTCCTAATACCTCAATGTCGATATTGTGGCGATATTCTAGGGTTGACAACTGGTGCTTTAACAAAATATCTTCACAATGAGATTTAAGATTAATAATCTTCAGTAATGAAGATATAATGACTAAGTGGGTAAAGGTAAAGAGCTAGAACAGTCTGGTAAAACAGAAAATGACATCACTTTACTGTAATGCAGCCTTTAAAACCAGGAAAAGACAACACTTAAGCCATTTACGATATTATGATTTCCAAAATCTAAGACGATATCTAGTCTCATATCACGATATCAATATAATATTGATATATTGCCCAGCCCTATTGTGTACCCGCCTGGTGGTTTGGAACCACTCCAACATTTAATGGGTTCTTGGCCCATGTAAAATACAATGAGAGATCAACAGTTATTCAGACTGCATACAATATATCCACTAGAAAAAAAACTGTTCGATGAAGTGTATCAAACTGTGTTGTCACGTCTACCACCAAGTTTCAGGAAAAGCCGGCCAGTAGTTTTTTCATAATCTTGCCTACAGACGGACAAATAAAAAAGCAAACCGAGATGAAAACACATCCCCCTTTGGCGGAGGTAATAACAACACAAGGTGCTTTAGAAAAGGGCAAACAATCATGACAGTTACAATAAAACAATACGTTGTCATTTATTGTAAGGGTATAACTACATAGTTGCATATAATATACAATTTTAAATGTATTTATTTTTAATTGGTTATATATTTTGTTATTTATGCATGTGCTGTATGTACATATGGTTCTGGTTATGAACAAAAGAATAGCAAGACTAGAGATGGATAGAGAAGTGACAGGGAACAATGTACAAGAACTGCAGGCGTCTGCCATCTACAACAGGTGAATTGTGGGTGACAGTCTTCACAGACAGAGGTGATGTTCTGCATATTCATCCTATTCATCGTAATATTTGATTAGGATTCATTGCAAAAATTAGGTATTTCACATTTTTCTTTGAGTTAGTCCGGCGCTTCCTATCCCATTAACCCTGGGTGCCCATTCCACTCTGCCTTGGGCTAAATAATCCTGCCTACTGGAACATTTTCAATGACTTTACCTGGCATCAGGCTAAGGCAAGAGTAGTGTTAGTCTCAACTTTGCAGATTTAGTTACAGGCCCCAAAGCTCCTTGGTGCATTGTGAAAAGGGGAAGAATTTGCCTTGGGCCTACTCCCAGACTAGTGCACAGATAACCAGAGGCTGTGAATATGAAAAGCGTGGTAGGGTTAAAATCCAGCTCTCGAGTGTAGAGCTCTCATGTTCATTGTCTATGCATGACAGGTGAGTGTGTGGGCAGCAGGCGGAGGAGATGGCTAAGTGTATGGCAGACTGGCAGGCAGACAAAGCAGTAGCTGATTGTCTAAACCAGGTTTTCAGTGTAGAGCTCTCGTCTTCAGTGGGTGAATCTATAGGTTGAATACAAATCTGTAACAGTCAAGCGTGGGGGCAACTGCCAGGTTGACTGGCTGCTTGACTGTGTAGTAAAACAAGGGTTTAATGCAAGGGGAAGGAGGAACCTAAACCGAGCTTGCAGAGGAACTACAGAAAGAACACAGTTGACGGGAAAAGTTTCCCGACGATCTACAAAGTTTATTGGGTAACACTTAACTTGAAGGTATCTACATAAGAGTGACATGACACTGTCGTGAACTCATGACACTGTCATGAACACATGAACCCTAACTCTAACCCTAAGCATAACTCGTCATGACAAAAACCGAATGACACTTGCTAAAAGAAGCGTTATGTCATAAACATTTATGACTTGTGTACTTGTGATGTATACCTTCAAGTAAAGTGTAACTTGTGTGGTGAATCACGTCAGGCTGCGCTATAGGAGTCCTTACTCAAAAACTAAGACCCGAAAAGTTGTATAATAGGTGCTCTTTTAGCAGGTAAAGTAGTCACACTTTTCACAGAAGAAATCCAATTTGAAGTCAGTAATATTGTACTGTCGAGCAAAGTGTTCCATTCATTGTCTCAGTGCACTATGCAGCCATCATGCATCCATTCGTCTGCGGAGGAGAGTGTAGAGGAAAGTACCAAAGTTAATCGGTGCTGCTTCAGGTGGCCGAAGGGGGGTGTTAATAATTTATTTTTCCTCCTGGGACACAGTGGGTCAGTCATTAGGGAATCAATTTGTCAGAATTCAAAAGGTGGAGTGTGATGAAGTAAAAATTGGAATTACAAAATCTCCTCTGGCAAAGTGTTTCTAATCAAAATAATGCTTTAGCCATCATTATGAATGACTTTTTGGTGGAATTTAAGAGAGAAGAAACATTACATTTTAGAAGAATTCAGCTTAAGCTAATATAACAAAAATGTGTGTAATCACAGGCTTCTCTCTCCTGTATGCTGCTATGAAACAGCCTCCCCACTAACCTGGCACTCATATTTTATTCAGTATTTACACTGAATTGTGCCTCAAGTGTTCTTATTGGAAAATAGCAACTAACTTGATTTACATAAGTGGTCTAATAAATCAGGCACTGAACTGGGGTAAGCTGCTTGTTAAGTTTCACACACTGGTGTAATTAACATGCCTCCTAAACACAGTCCTAAGTGATTTGCTGACTGTTGAAACCAGGATTTCACCATTCTATGCTCATTTACAAACAAGATCGTTGAATAAGTGCTTTGTGTGTGCATTTCGGTCGACCTGAAATCTAGGTTTTCATTTTAGAGCACCTTGTCCATGATGGATGAAATTGTGGGTGATAGTTTAAACCAGGTTTTCAGTGCAGAACGCTCATATATAACATGTGTGTGTGGGTGACAGTCAGCAGAGATGTGCTGAATCTTAAACACAGCTACTCCTCCTCCTCATAAAGGCTGCATTCAACCAAGAGGAGAAAACACAGTTTAGTCGCCACCTAAACTGCATGACCCAGAGTAAATGTTTTATTCCTGACTTGCTATATCACAACATTGCAGTACAATATCACGGCTTCATTTAAATATGAAGACAAATGAAATAAATTAGTTTGATATTATTTATATACAGATATTTTGTTTTTATAAACCATAACAACAGAAAATACCTACTTCTGATTGGCTGACAGGACTCCCTTTTCACTGTGTAAGAAGACACCTCTCTGAATCAACATTGTAGCTACACTATAAAGGTTGACTGCAGGTAACCAAAGCAATAGCACTGATGCCGAGTCACCAGTTAACTCTCACTGGAACTGAAACTGGCTTAAATAAGTACAACAATAGTAAATCTGACTGCCAAAATTATAGATTTACAAGAATCTGTCATTTCTGATTATTATAATTTATCAACAACTCATCAATTCTACAGAGCCTGTTTGTCTGTTTAAATGTATTGTTTTGTTTTATAGCACATTTACTGTACAATCCAGTCTCGTCACTCTAATCAAACCAGTTTCCAGCAGCTGCAGCCAACTGTTTGCGAACACAAAAGCCATTTCGGCTTTATAAAGCCATAATATCTCATGGCTGTGTGTCTTTCAGCTTGTTCTGGAGTTCCTCTGCTCCTCAGTGGTCAGATATTTGTTTGGAATGTTTAGTACGTAGAACTAAAGAGTTTACGTTTTTATACATACGAAATATAAATTATTTGAACAAAACATATGTAGTTGGCACAACTTTTTTCCAAACTTAGGAGTTTGATTTGGCCTCAAAAATCTAGTGCAGTAAGTTGGCTTGAAATTTTGAGTTTTGATGACAATTTCATTTTCACAGTGTACTGTAGATCAGTGCAGCTTGAGTGATGCAAATGAACGAGGACACTACGGTAGCGTACAACACACATTGTCACTGCATTCTGTTACAGTTATTCTGGTGTTCATCCCCAGGTTGTTATACAACCTGGGGATGAACACCATTCAGATGACGACTGATTTGTCATGTGCTCCTGGAAAAAAAGTTTAAATTTGAGTCATTCAGATTTCTGGACACCACCACCATCAATAGCTGTTATGGGTGTTAGATAGGAACATCTGCCTAATTAAGAGTCCAACAGAGATATCTCTCCTGAGGGAACAATGCCTTGCGATTAATCCTAATTTTACAGTACTTGTTGAAAGTCGAGTTATTTAAAATCCTCCAAGCAGAACGTATTGGATTAAATTTGAAACCTGATTCAGAACTTGTTTCTTTGTCTTCCTCCATCAAAAGACACCGTGGGCCAATAATAATGTTTTCACAATACACATAGATGTTGTAGAACAACTGTAAAATACATGTAGTTACAGTTAAAATAGTACAGGGAACTTGTTTCTGACATTATACTTTTCCCACCCAAATCCACTGCGAAAGGTAACTGTTCAAACTCTGCAATGCAAACTGCCGCAGTTCACACGGTGCTACGCTGACAAGACTTTTCTTCAGTCAAGCAACGGCACCTGAATTGCTGTTTCTTTCTCCATTGGGAAGCACACACCTCTGCTCTTCGGCTGCCTTTCACCAAAGTCTACAAAGATCCTGAAAGCCTTTTAACAAGTGAATAAAGGCAGAAAGTCTAACGTCTGTTTTTTTTTAAGTTGAATGTGAAAGTGGTGTCAGTCAGTTGGTACTGTGCGACTTGTTAAGGAGCAAAGGAGCGTGGGTGACATCTCTCTCTGTCACACTCTTTCACTCTCACTCATTCTCTGTGTCAATTCCCCCTCCTCTCTCAATCTATTTCTCTTTCTCTGACTAATCTGGGGTGTGATAACTTTGTGACAGCTCCACAAAAAAAGACCCATTTTGAAGTTGAAATGTGGGGTGCTTGTCAAGGGGGGGGGGGCAGAGTGGGGGGTCTTTGTGTCGAATGAGTCAATGTGTGTGTCTCTGTATGTACATTTGTGTGTGTGTGTGAGTTTGCGAATGCGTGACGCATGCTAAGAGTGACAGGTGGTGGGCCGAGGGAGGGGAAGAGGAAACAAATTTAAAAATGGCGTGAGTGATGGCTTGATTGCCAAGCCTGATTCAAACCATAGAAGATATAAAAAGTGCATATAACTTTCTTCTCCTTTAGTCTTTGACTATTTTCAGAGTTGCAGAATTACTCACCCTGCAAGGAAGCTTTTGAAAAAATAATCAAATAACTTTCGGGAAACAACCCCAGAATCCATCCTGAAAAAGGCATGACAGCCTCAAACGTTAAGGGAATAAAGCATGGTATGTTTGGAAGAGTTGTGGTTCAGTTTGATGGGCTTGGACTATTTGTGCATTCCCGAAATTAACTTAAGTGTCAACATTATTTCATTAAAAAATAAATGTAGTGCAATGGTCCACAATACTGGTAGAACAAAAGGTAGCACATAATGATACTTAAACTGCTGTGTGAATCATAGCAAATAAAGCAGGGACTAAGGTTTTTAAGTGAGGCACCTACCCAAGTAATCAACTTAATGCTTTACAATTAACTTTTCCTAACATTTAGTACTTCAGTACAGTAATTGTTCCCAATGATTGTACAGTGTTAATTGAATTAAGAAATTCATCTTTCAAATTCAATACGACACATTTATTTTGTGAGAGCTAAAGCTACAAAACAGGGACACTGAGGAGTGCATTGCTCAAGGGTGCTCATCCGTCCATCCATCTAGCCATCCCTCCACGCAGCCTGCCAGCCAAAGAGCCAAGGAGTCCTTGAACCAGCTGGCCAACTAGTCATCCCTCTATCCCACCATCCATTTTGGCCACAGCTCCAAAAAGTAATTGAACCTCTCATGTAAGAGGCCTAAATGGCAAACACGCACATACAGGCACACACTCCCTCTCGGTTTTGCTCTTTTTCATTGTCTGTCTTTGTTTCATCCTCGCTCTATATTTCTCTTCTCCCAGCTCTGACAGAGCCAGCAGTTAGGATCTGTTGTACAGTTTTGGACTAAGAACCCTCCTCCCGTTCCAATGAGAAAATGTGTTAGTGTCCTTCTCAATACTAGGAGGTTTAGTGTGTGTGTTTGTGATTTGTGTGTTGCAGAAACAGATGTAATATCACAGAAAACATCTGTCTCTAGTGTGTTGAAGGGGGAAAAGGATATGCAAAGCTCCGCATTTGGCGGGGTTATGTGTGTGTGTGTGTGTGTGTGTGTGTGTGTGTGTGTGTGTGTGTGTGTGTGTGTGGGTGTGACTATTTCTGAGAGATGAGCTTTTATTGCTTCATAAATCTGCTTCTGGGAGCTGGGTGAAGGGCTGAGTGTGTGTGTGTGTGTGTGTGTGTGTGTTTGATCCCATCCATGCATATTCAAGACTACTGTATTTCACGGATACAAGTCCAGAATTAACATAATCTGTATTTAATCCATATTTAATGGTTGTCACCTGAAAAGAATTAATTAGGCCTATATCACTGAAAACACTTAATCTTTGATTAAAGTAAATACCATGAACACTGTGAAAACAGTGAGCCAGCTCAGAATGGAAAACAAAAGCAAAAGTCAGGAAGAATAATTATATCATAGGTATTATTATTTAACAACATTGTACAGTTCATTGCTTTCCATTAACACAAGTGCTATGAAGTAGCTTTTATCATTAAATGAGTTAAAATGTATCATACTGGCTTGCTAACTGACAGAAGGCTTTTAATTCACCGGCATCTATCAGTTACCATAACTTACAGAATCCGAGACTAATGGGGCCTTCAAGTGGAGTCGTGTTTACCATGAACAAGTCCATTTGACCAACCCACTGATAACAGTAACTTTGAAATTTCAAGTTACAAAAGTTCACAAGTTGTTATTAATGGGAGTTACGTTATCTTAAATAATTTCCTTTGCTGTAAAGTGTACAGTATACTAACAACAGTGTTCACACAATTTAAAGCACTTACAGTATACACCAAGCATTATGTGTATCCATCCAGCTTTCCACGTTTAACATCTGATGTCATGTGTGACATTTGAAGGCAACATAAAAGATGACCAAAGCTATAGAATCTATGCATAGAAGCGTATTGCCACCATAGAAATGATTTGGGGACAGAAAATTCAAATTTAAGCAAAGAAGTGGACTCCAGCCAATTCATCCTGATGTCCTAATCTTCGAAATCTCCACCAAGTCAAACATCAGATGAAATGTTGCTGTAATTGGACAGTTTTTTCTTACTTTTTTGGAATGAGTTGCTCCCTGCAATTTGGGAAACTCTATATAATAACTCTATATCTTAGTATCACTGTGTTGACATTACTGTTGACAGTATTCGTCTAAAAACAGCATGTTTGGCTGTGCTGTAAATACTTTATTAATAGTAGATGCACGACCAGGGCTTTAATCTCAAGAACTATGAACAGAACAAACTGCATTTCTCTCATTATTGTTGGCTATGTCTCCCTTAACGCACTATAATTAGAACACAAGTGGTGAAAGGTGTTTTTTAAATGCCATTTACTGAAGTAATTGTGTAAAATGCTGCATTCACTGCATATTCATTGCTGTCACATTCAAACATTTCACAAATGGTTACAGTAAAATGATGTGACGTGAGCAAGCTTCTGATGAAAAGCACCATGAAACATTTAAACCTCAGCGTGTGATTTCAAAGATTTGGTTGCCAATCTAAAAATAGCAGTTTAACCTAATTTCTGGATTTGTTTTTTGTTGTTTTTAATCTGACAGTTTTAATATTGATGCTGGTGATTCAAGCAGGTCCATATAAGATTATGAGGTGATTTTCAAGCCTGTGTATTTTCTTCCTTTCAGCATAATTGGTATCATTCTGTGCTGCTTTTGAACAATGTTCTCTTGGCGGTTTCTTTTATACCCAAGGGTTTCCCTTCTGAAACGCTAGAGATGTATTGCTAACTGAGAGAATAAAGAAGTAAGCTTTGGACTGGGAGGTTGCAGGTTTGAATCTTAGGCCGGCTACACACTGGATGCGTGGCGTGAGCGTGGCGTTTCTGTTGCGTGGTGGCTGCGTGGCGTTTTCCTTGTCTTTGCACACCAGAAACGTGTCTGACGCGCTGCTGCTGCTGCTAGCCTTGTCTGTACACATGTATGTTTCCCACTGATAAACTGTACTCAAGCAGTAGTATACTTCATGTTAAACATAAATATGTACTGATTTGATTACAGCAAAGATAGCAAAATAGGCTACGGAATATTTAGTTCTGTATTGACAGGTGCAATATTTGAAAATCGATTATTATTTATTTTTAATTTTTTAAAATTACATTTATATCTGCATTTATGTCAAAACCTAGAGACTTTCAAACATCAAAATGTAATTTATTATAAGACATATAAACATTTTTCTTCTATTTTGAATGGAAACGCTTCCAAGACGCTTGCGTGTCGTGCGAAAAATAGGCGTCGGTCCTATTTCTAGCATGCACGCGTTTTCAGCGCGGCTCGAGCCGTCATGCAGGCAGTGTGCATGCTCTAACCTGTTAACGTGGGAGCCGAAATAAAAACAGACATACCACGCAGCTGATACACTCACGCCACGTATCCAGTGTGTACCCGGCTTTAGGCTGGCTCAGAGTGAATACTCTGTGAAGTATTATGTTTTTAAAAAGAGAAAGTGATAAAATGACAGTGTGACACCAAAATCCTCCAGAGAAAAAAAATCTTTGAAACAGCATTTGCTGCTAGTGCCTCTAAAACTCTTCTTCGAAAGCTAAAGTCATGAATTCTGTCAGAAGTAGAACGTCTTCTGGTGCAGTGGATGTCACTCATTTGCTCTCGCTTTCCCCTTCTATTCACTTTTTACAATATGTGATCTAATAAAAACATACATCACAATATAATATTAATTTCTCACCAAGTCTTTTTTTAAACTTCTAACAGTACAAGAAACCTTTGATGCAGTGTAATTATCCTTCCCACATTCTCTGCAATTTCAAACAGTACGCCACTTTATATAACACTACATATTTTTGGCCCTCTGCAATTTTCTGCACGTATTTTCACAGGTAATTGGAACAGCCGAGTCAGATGTACTGAGACTGTGTACGATAATCTATGTTTACATGTGTTAGTGTGCATGTTTGCGCAAATAGCAACATGTCCCTTACTATTATTTTGAACTTTATAATTCCCTTTAAATTTATATTCTCTCCCCATTTGCAGCGACAGATACATGGCCACTGTGATTAAAGCTCCATTGCTGCAGGATGATTATAGGTCTAACTGCATCCTTTACTTATAGACTACAGGATGCACATCTTTAGGGATTTCCTTCAGGAACAAAGACCATCTCGCTACCCACAAGGTGCAAAGCACTCGCCTTTTAGTGCCTCCATTCCTGCCCAAGGGAGGATTTCTGCCTCTGTGCTTTCAGACCTCTTTATAACCAGCTCGACCCTAAAGATGCTGGGCATGATGTATTGAGAGACCAGAGAGATGTCTGTTTTTTCTCAACAGTTTTTAACAATTCAAAATGCAATTTTTCACATTTCCGTCACTCCCTGTTTAGACAATATATGTGAAAAGGATAGTAATGGAATATCTAATAGCTAATTATTTATTGGGATGGTAGATATGTACAGTCAATCCACAAAATTCTGAACGGTACAATTAATCGGAGTGTGGAATCATTCGATTTTTACAGACACCTCCCAGCTAATCTATGGCCATAGTATACAGCAGTTTTTAAAATTTGGTATAGTGAATCAGCATACTGACTGGCAAGTACAGTGCATCTACACCCACAGTGTTCAGCATGTCAGAACAGGTACAGTAATTGGGGATCGTTGTGAAGCCTTTGGAAATTCGATGTGCTGTTTTTTCCGTCCTTTCAGGGTGAGAAGGGTAAAGGAAAGAAGGAAAGATATATTATAAAAAAATATATATGAGGGAGATGAGAAAAAAATGGAGAGAAATGGGAGGATAGATATACAGGCGAGAAGTGGAAAGGGAGAGGAAGGGTGAAGAAAATAGGAGCTTGACAGATTGAGGCAGAAAGGAGGAAAATGGAAAAAAAGAAATAAATGAGGTTGTCACATCTTCATTGTATTCATGATAACCACATGATTGGTAGATGGACAAAAAATGTCCCTAATCCTAAAGAAACTACCATAAATCCTCCATCAACCAAACTAAGCAGATTCTTGGAATAAGTATGGATAAATTCAAAAGTGTTGTTGTGGTTGGGCCTTTAACATTTCATGACTGGGAACATAAATTCTCATATAAAATTCTCCCACTGCCACGTCGCTGCTTGTCTACCAAATTTCAATTCAATTTTATTTATAGTATCAAATCATAAGAGTTATGTCAAGAGACTTTACAGATAGAGTAGGTCTTGACCACACTATAATTTACAAAGACCCAACAACTCCAGTAATTCCCCCAAGAGCAAGCATTTAGTGCGACAGTGGTGAGGAAAAGTTCCTTTTAGGGAGAAACCTCGGACAGACCCAGGCTCTTGGTAAGCGTGGCTAACGGTGCCGGTTGGGGATGTGATGAACAGTGGCAAATACAGTCACAATAAAGATAATGGAACTATGACTAGAAATAGTAGTTGTAGTAGTTCATGGCATGGCAGGGCACTGCAGGGCGTCACAGGGTGTAGCAGGGCACTGCAGGGCATAGCAGGACGTAGCAGGGCAATGCAGGGCATAGCAGGGCGTAGCAGGGGACTGCACGGCATTACAGGGTGTAGCAGGGCGAAGCAGGTTGCTGCAGGGCATAGCAGGATGTAGCAGGGCACTACAGGGTGTAGCAGGGCATAGCAGGGCACTGCAGGGCACTGCAGGACGTAGCAGGGCATAGCAGGACCTAGCAGGGCATAGCAGGGTGTAGCAAGGCACTGCAGAGCGTAGCAGGACCACGACGACAGCTGCAACCATGATTAAGGTGCCACCCTAATCCACGGAAAACTGCGGGGAGAAAGAACATAAGGACTCTGGGGAATAAGCTCCCCAGAGCCAGGTTAGTAACAAGCATTTCTGGGACATGGATGCACACAGATGGAAAGAGAGAGGAGAGAGGAGCTCAGTGTGTCAAAGGAAGGAAGTCCCCCGGCAGTCTAAAACTATAACAGCATAATTAAGAGCTGGTCCAAGGCAAACCTGAGCCAGCTCTACAAGGGTTGGTAGATGAATCTGACAACTATGAAGAGAAGCAGAAAAGAGAAGGGGTGCCGTGTCTGCCGCTAGACATGGCACCAAATGTGCTTTAGCTTGAGGACTCGAGGATAGATGTTCCCTTTAAATGTGAGACACACTACAACATATGCAGGGGTTTCTGAATGATGCAGGTAGCTGAATTTGTGACCCGCACTAGACTTTTTACCATGACTTGTAAATCTTAAAAGTCCAATGCACTAATTTATATGCAACACGACCCTCATACCTAAACAACAGAATAGGTTTATTGCCAATGTCACTGTGGCAGTTTTTATCACGTGACATTTATATTTAAGGTAACACTTTTAAACATGTAACATTGTGAAATGGAACTAGTTAAGTTAAGGCAACAAACATAGTTAGGGTTAGTAAAAAAACTTAAATATAGGCTTATATTCTAAGCTTTTTGCACAATCTACTGTATCTAAACGGTTGTTCTCTGGGTGGTCTGTTTTAATGATGTGTAAAATGATTAGAGAACACATATCTTAAACGTTTGCAAGTCATTTTACAACATCAAGCATTTTATATTAGAATTGATTTTTGATGATTTATCTTGCCCACAGTTTGTTATGTTTCAAACTTGGCTCTGACTTGCCTAACAACCTTTACAAATGCCAATCAAATGTATTAAAGTAAATATAATGGTGGACAGAGATGAAGAAGGAGATGTAGAAGGAGTTGGTAACATAAGGGACGTCTGGATGAGTAAAGGTAGGTGTGAAACTGCCATTAAGGTATAAAACTTAAGATAACTAATAGATTGTGGAAGCAATATAGAGCCTTATACTGTATATATTTACTGCAATGTTGTCACATTGACAACCCACTCAATTAGCACAGAACTTCTTGTGAGAAGTGTGTTTCAAAAGGAACTCATCCATATGTTTAGTGCAGGACAAAGGATTATCTCATGTTGTTTGCACTGTTTTTATTGCTATTTTTGTTTTGATGCTAAATCTGTTATCCTGAAGAAGTCTCCAACTAAAAGGAAACTTCAGATTTAGGCGGGATGTGTAATGTAATCACACCCCTGGTCCCTTCAGTCTGAAAATAAAGTACAAAGAGTGCAAAGTAAATACAAATGATTTAGCTTCAAGGGATATTTGGCCATTCTGAATGACAAACTATTGTTTTCCTCAGCCTCAAGCTAAATGATGATTGTGGCTGCCTAGATAGCACTGAGAAATTATAACAACATTAACTGTTTTAATCAGACATTTCATCCAGTTTTTATTTCTTGTATTAAAAGCAGCAGCCGTTTCAAGTACAAGCCATTAACTGAAATATACCAAGGCAGAACAGGAGAGAAAGGGGCACAGAGAGAGACAGATGGAACAGGAAGCAGCCGTTAAAGCCATTTAGGATCCTGCTTTAATGCCAGTGGAAGTCCGACCCTCCAGATAGATGAGTCCTCACATGTGAGTACAGCATGTGAAAAGCACAGGGAACATTTTGTACTGTAACCAATGTGAGCCGCCTTCTATCATATCATATCATAATGCATTATTTCCTAACCCGGCTCCCTCTGATGTCTAAAATACCGGCCAAACAGAAGAGAGTCTTTGGGCTGTTTTTTTCACACAAAGGACTCATACATAACAGGCTGACTTTCTACTACTATGTGGAAGTGTAAAATAGATCTAAGAGGCACATTTCAGCAGTGACAGATGCATTCTTCAGCTGAAGACCTGTCATTACAGCTACTAAGATACAGGACAACAATACATGTAGCATCATTATTAAGCTGATATTTCAACCCAGTTTCAGCTGCTGTGTTAACAAGCAGCTGAGCATTTGCTGGATGATAAACAAGATGTGTCCAAACTCCTAAACCTATAGAAATGCCGGTAGCAGCGGTAGATGACTTTGAACTATGTTTCAACATACTTTAAAACACACTCTTTTATCTGTTGGAATATATAAATATTTGTTATGTTAAGAGAGCACTGTGGTAAACTCAAAAGCTTGGTGTAACACAATGCTTTTTCCCAGCGGCTCTGATCCTAATCACACTGCTGAGTTTTTTTCTTTTTGCATCCTGTTATTGCTAGCCAACATGCACTAACCTGTCAATTACTGCAAGCTACAACAATACCTACATCTGCATCGACTTTGTTCAGGTGATCAAAAACATTATAAATTTACTCAAACTTCAACTGCCCCTCTAATGTTCCCCAAAGCTGTCTGTTGGATCAAGTACACTGGCGATCAGCAACAGAAACAACTAGGTTTTTTTCTTTATTTTTGTTGTTAATGGTTCAGTTCAGGTTTGTCTCAGCTCTCTTCTGAATGGCAGCAGAAGAAAAACCTGTTATTGTGTTTATCTGCACAAAGTTGAATTTATTTATTTTTCAACTCAAGGAGCTTAGTGGGTGGATAAAATGGCAACCAGGAGAAACCAAGTAAACTATAGTGTACAAGCAATGCAGAAAACTTCTTACTAGAAAAGAGGCCCTTGACGGCAAACAGTGTGATTACCATCCAGTTTTAATGTCTCATGAAAAGCACTTTTAATTGCCTTTGTGTATGAAATATATACGACGTGAACTAAAAACAGCCTTGCCTTCTCTTACAGTTTGACACAGAAAAGATAGAGAGACAAATTGCCAATCATAAAGGTCTGCTGCATGTCATATTATTACCGTTATGATTTTAGAGTTAATGAAGACTGGGTGGAGGGTGTGGGTTAAAGAGAGGCAGAAAGAATTGATTTGAAAGAGTTTTAATGTAGAGAGGAAGGGACATGCACATACAAATACAGACTGGGCGAGACAGACACAAACAGAGTTGCTCCCTCTGCCCATCGTCTAACTCTCTGGTTGAATAGATAATCAACTTCAATTAAATCCTTGTGTGTGTGTGCGTGCGTGCATGTGTGTGTGTGTGTGTGTGTGTATGTGCGTGCACGCACCACAGTACAACTACAGAGGCCATGGGGAGATAAGGAGGTCTACAAGCGCAAGAGAGACGCTAGGAGAGGAGAAAGCACATGTGAGTTCAAGAGAGCCAGGAAGGAGGGAGAGATAAGAGAGAAGAGAAGGATGAAGTGATGGAGGGAGAAAGAGCACAGGAAGGGTAAGGGAGGAGGACGAGGAGAAGAAAGGAATGGAGAGGACAAGAAGGTGAGGAGGGAGAAGATGCCAGGAAGGGATGAAACTGAGAAAATGAGGACGAGTCGGGAGAAGGACAAAGCTTGTTTTCACTGATAAGCACATATCAAAGCTGTCTTGGCTGTCAGATCAAAGACTTGGCATCACCACGGAGTCAACCTTTTTAGGTATTGTATGTCCATTTGGGCCACTGGGATAGGCAATCAGTGATAAGGGATGAGCTAAACCGACTCGGGTGTAACACAGAGTTCCTCTGGACTCTCGGGGATCTCCAAGACACAGGGTGATAGGTCAAGAGCCAATAAATGATGTTAATACAGTATGGCAGCTTTTTTCATCTTTGGATTTGCTCTTGCCTTCTTTTCTATCTTCTAAGTAAACCAACCGTTACAGAAATGCCCCCTGTGGAAACCCACATGTGAATTCAGAGCTCCTACTGGTTTTCATTTCAACTTTTTTGCATTGTAATTACATCTCATACATTTTCTCTTCAGGTGTGAAAATATCAGATTATGTGTGTTGTAGCTCCACCTCACATATGTTGACACTTGAAAATTTGACCACATAATATCCAACATGTGTCTAAAAAGCATGTGTGCTTTGAATTTACATGAGCCCTTGCTAGATATATGTCAAATACATTCTTTCCATCTAATTATCTTATATTATTAACATTTCATCAAGTACAATAGCAATTGCTGACAACTTTAAAATTACCATCGCTAAAGATAATTTGATGGTGTTGTTGCTGGTTAGGTATTGCTGCTATCAATCAATCAATTAATCAATCAATCAGTTCATTGGTTGATCAATCAACATTCTAATTAAATCATTAATTCCAATGAGACATTGACCTCAGATTAACATTACAACTGACTTTAAAAAAAAAAAGGTGTTAGAGAATTAGTGTGGGTGTGGGGGTGTGTGTGTGTGTGTGTGTGTGTGTGGGTGGGTGTGTGGGGGACAGAGAGAAAACAAATATGAATGAGCCAGCTCTACAAGGGTTGGTAGATGAATCTGACGACTATGAAGAGAAGCAGAGAAGAGAAGGGGTGCCGTGTCTGCCGCTAGACATGGCACCAAATGTGCTTTGTGTGTTTTGGTACAAATTAAACCAAAACACCAGCTATGTAATGCTTTAGAAATGTTGTCAGAGGTTCAGCTAATGATTAGCAAAAACACTTCTGAAGCTTGTCTTGGATTTGATGTGAGGATTTAACTACAAAGGATCAACAGACAGACCAGTTAAAAAAGCTCAAATAAGCCGCTTTCACACAACGCCAGACTTATTACATTTCTAAAATAAACTGAACTAGAAATGGAGCTCAGATGGTGTTATTGGAAATGATAGAGGTCAGAAAGAGAAATAGAGGCAAGGCGGAGAGACTTTGGTAGAGAAGGATTAAAAGAAATAAACAGTAGCTCCCCGTGTTTTATAATGGAGGAGACAACCAGTCAGCCTGAAATGATGGTTCTCTCATTATCATGGCAACTACTGAGAAACTTTCTTTGGTTAAAGTCGAGTGACATCTCAGTCAGACAAGAGGTTGTTTTTAAGGTTTTAAACCTTTTCCCGCATAAACAGTTCCAAATGGTTTACATTTCCCGACAGCCAGAGGGTGTTTTTTTTTTTTCTCAGGGCCACCGGTCCAGTCCAGTGACCATCAGGTACCAATAGCAGTGTAAAGAGCCATGATAATTTGGACAAATTACATCAATGGATCAGTATCAGTTAACAACAAGACATTCTCTCCCATTTTACGGCTTTTGGTAAAGGGAAGGTGAAAGCAGCAGGGATAGTAGGATAGTAGGAAAGTAAAAAAGTAATCGCATAAGAACGAGCAGGAAAGTGTACTCAAAATAAATACAAGCACAATTGATGGGAGGGCTTGAAATCAGCAAGAGCCCCAAAGACAAGTGTTGCTAAATCAAACCAACCTTAATAACCCTGTTCAACATTTGTTAAATCATTTTTGCAATAAATGCAAACAGTTTTCAAAAGATTTAAATTCATCTGAGACTTCCTTCTGGTGCTTTTGCATAAATGGCGTTGCGATATTGACTCTCATCACAGTAAATAATTAATTTTGATAAGGGAAAGACCGACAATTGCAGGTTTAGTGTGTCTCACACCGCGCACTTCCGTAATGTACTTACCGGAAATGACCCAGGCAGAGCATTTCCGCCACCTATTGTCGCCCGCGAAAAATACATTTCTGCTTTGTTCTAGATATTTTCATCAAAATAAATGTAATTGTATTTATTATTGCTCGTATTTGCCCCCTGTTTCACGCGAGGATAAGAAGATTGCAGTGACGCGGTCGTATCATCCAACTCCTATTAGCTGAAAACGTACTGGTATGTTGATATTCATACTTGCTCTTAATTCATTTAAAAAAAATACCCAAAAATGGCCATTATGAGTTCCTTTAGCAAAAGTTGAGCAATTAAAATTGTGTCCAACTGACATATATGACCGTTGAGGGTGGAAAATGTCCATTGTTCCACTCTCAACATTTATTAAGTTATAAGTGCACCATCCGGGTACTCGTAGTGCACTGCATTGACCACACTTCGACAATGTGAACGCACTATGTACTCAAATAGCTAGTGTAAGTACAGAAGTGCGCGATTTGAGACACACCATTAGTTTGGTACGTACGTAAAAAGGTGGAAATAAGGACTAGTAACCCATTGTAACTATTGCCACTTTGGTTAAATTACACTTAGGAAGAGGTTTCATGCTGCATTAATAAGACAAATTGATAGCTGATGCTAAATTCTGTTAATCAATTCAAATGAATTCAAAGCGCTGTTATTTCAAAACGTATTGCATTAGAACTCACACCAGAAATGGAAGCCACTGTTCTCTGAATATCACTTTTGGTAGGTTCACCAATGTAGTCTTTCAAATAAACGTTTTTGTCGTTAGCTTCAAAGCTTTGAATGGCTGTAATCTGCAGCAACAACTGTTCTCCATTACTGTAAGCCTAATCACTCAGTAGGAAAACACGGTTGCATAGAAATGTGACAAGATGGCCGTGAAAAGTTCAACAGCATTAACCTTGGTGTGTTTAGCATCCAGTCATTGAAAGAGTTTCCCAGTTAGCCCAATTATACAGGAATAAATAGACATTGACTGAGGCCCTGTTTAAACGAATACGCTCGCGGGTGAAACCGACAAAATATTTTATCAGATGTGCCTTTCGTTTAGACAGCGACGGCGTTTTTGGGGCTTAAAAACGCAAAAAAGTGAAACCACCCTCCAGAGTAGAAATCTTAAAAACGCTCCACCGTCGCTTTCCAGTCTAAAGGGTAAAAACGCAATGTGCGAGTGTGTGTGTGTGTGTGTGTGTGTGTGCTGCATGTGTGTGCCGTGTGTGTGTGTGTGTGTGTGCCGTGTGTCTGCATTGTTTGGAGCAATGATTCCACCTCCTCGTCTGTCCAGACAAAATTGTCAGCTTTTGTTGTTCACTTCGCCATGTTGTGGTTTCACGCTATAGGGAGAGAAGTAGAAGGAAGGTTCTACGCAGGCGTGCAGACTGGGTTGTGTTGTGTGGCAGTGCTTCACGCTACCACCTAGCCGCCCGGTGTGCATACTACATCGAATTTCACACACTTTGCGTCACCATATGCACACAGATTTCCCCCCCAAAACTCTCGTCTAAACGCGGAATAAAAAGTGAGAACGCAAAGCCACTTTTGCGTTTTCTCTTCAGATCGTTTCCGTCTAAACATAGAGTAACTTGTGTTGCTCACAGTGTGAAAGTAACTACACAGCCTCTGTCTGTACTGTATAGTGACCGGTATGATACAACGGTGCAGTGACACACTGTCCTTTTTAAGGCAGCTGAATACATTTGTTTAGGTTAAGATTTGTTTACACTCCCAAGGGCTAAGGGGGAGACAGCAGAAACGATAAAAAAAACAACCCAGAAAACAAACAAGATCGTACATTACCAACATGAAGAACTGCAGAAAAACAACATGCAGAATTAATGAAAACCATAAAACAATATAGCCCCAGTAGAGGGAACATGATTGTGAATGATCAAGTGATGGGGAGCAACAGCTACTGAATAGAAATGGTAATTGCCTCAGGACCCTTTACAATATTAATCTTCTAATAATCTGACTATACAATGACCAATCTCTTGACAATTACAGCATGGCGTGTGAATCATTATTATAAGATGAAACCAATTTTAGCATTTAGATTGAGTTCTTGAGAAAACTCACCCACAGTGGAGCTCATTTTTCAGTTAGGGAGTTATGTTGTCAGTGGATCAGATACTGCTGCCTGCAGGTCTGGTGTAGGTCAGCTGTGCAGAGGAGCAGTCACAAGGCTGGTGGGAATTGAATGTTTTGCTTAAGGGTACTTCGGTAGTGTGACAAGACTGAAGTATCATCTCCCTGTTGACTCGAACATAAGAGCTGAGCCCTTCTGTTATGCACCTTTTCACTGCCAGTGAGTAAGAAAGTGAGCCAGAGGGCAAGACACTGTGTGTGTGTCCGTGCGTGCGTGCGTGCGTGCGTGCGTGCGTGCGTGCGTGCGTGCGTGCGTGCGTGCGTGCGTGCGTGTGTGTGTGTGTGTGTGTGTGGTAAAGAGAGTAACATGGCCAACTTTTATGTGTACAAGTAAGCCAACTGATTTAAAGAGAGGGCATGAAGGGGCCACATCCATAAACGAGTGAAATGGAGAGGCATAAACAATGAACACAAGACAACATGGCTCTGTCTATATGTGTGTGTGTGTGTGTGTGTGTGTGTGTGTGTGTGTGTGTGTGTGTGTGTGTGTGTGTGCTTTTGCCTGGTCGAGAGTGATATGTGAAAGCCTGTCCGTAAATGGCAAAATGGGGAACATAAACAACACAACGTGGCTCTGTCTGTGTAGCTGTGTGTGTGTGTGTGTGTGTGTGTGTGTGTGTGTGTGTGTGTGTGTGTGTGTGTGTGTGTGTGTAAATCATCAATTTAGGGTAGTGAAAGTCTGTTTATCCATGCAGTGACCTACATATGCTCCCCAGAAAGGCCTCATCAAAAGCCTCATTGTCCTCCTCCTCTCGTTCCCTTCACCTCCTTCTCCCTGTCCCTCAGTCATCCCTCCTTTTTTCTCTTACCCTCCCTCGTTCAATCACTCTCTCCGTCTCTCTTGGGGTCTTTTTTATAAGCCAGTCTTGACAGTCTCAGACAGTCCCCCCCCACCCCTGCTTTCTTGACTTCCTGAACCCCATGGTAAAGTGAAACCCTCGCTTCAACACACAGTAACACACAGCAGCAGCAGGAAAGTGAGAACTTGGCGTCTATGGTCACTCAGTATAGGGACTCTACTCCATCTTAATCAGCCTGCTCTGACCTTAGAGGTGCCCCTAAAAGCCTTGGTTCAGAAAGAGTTTGGCATGTTGTAGGGGGGTTTACGTACATGCTAGCTATCTGGTTAACTAACCTTGGCTTGAATTCTAATCTGTTTTCAGTTTTTCTATGATGACACATTTTGGTCTATTCATACAAATTGTACACATTAGAGCAATTTAAAGCAATTTTCACACTTTACATTTATGATCTAGAAAATATCATGGGGGCAGGTCTATGTACCTCCAGTATTCACAACAATATGCACCAGAAACAGACTAAACACTGATTTTTCATCCCATGTGGATTAGTTAAGCATTGATTTGATTTGCAGGTCAAAATACGTTTAGATATCTGGGTTGACACTAGACAAAATTTGGTTGTAACTATCAGTTTTTCAGACACATCACATCTTACTTTTGTTTCTTCAATATTTATACATGTATTTTATTGTGAAGTAGGTCTGAACAACAAGTGGACATAAAGTCAGTAAATGCAGTTGAAACAATTGTTTAATGTAACCTGGACCTCTTAAACAATGCTACTGATCAACCAAATTTGGCGCATTTTCGCCAGACAGCGACAATATCAATCTACAACCAATGTGGTGTTATTTTCATTATATATATTTTGCCATGATTAAATCACTTATTTTATTAAGAGACAAACGTTTGATTTGGTTTGAGAAAATGTTCTTGAATGGATATGGAATTTCTTGCAGAGATGCAGGTTTGCCAAGTCTCTTTTGTCTCTTTCTGGCTTTTCCATACAAATACTCACAATATGTCAATTTCAAAAGAAAAAAAAAATAGTTTGGAACATTTGTCTGTCTGCTGTATTATATTAATGACTCACTTTAATTGATTATGTTACATGGGAAACTTTGCCAAAGCAGCTGGGTCAGCTCTGGCAAATGTCTGATTTATTAATAAAAACAAAGGTCTTTCAAATAAGCTGTGCCAAAAGTCTACTTCCTGGCTGTGATCGTATTTGTTGCCAAGCAACATCAGGTTTGAAAGTGCTGAAAATTATAGATGTCAGTGACACGCTGGGCTCTGGGATATTTGGCATCTAACTGAGTCTAAATAGTAAAATTCCTATAATATGAATCATACTCAGTTGACAAAGAAACAACGCATTTAATACATAAGCTGCAATGAATGTTAACAGCGTTGACAGGACAGATGCTGGCCTGAGGATTTTGAGACAAAGGGCTCTAGCCTGACCCGCTATATGGCACTCTACCTGACAATATGGGATTGTCTTGGTTTCCAGTTTTCTCTTAATGGAAGTCAGCTGTGGGGGTTTTTCCTGTCAGGAGCGCCATCAGAATGTTGTCCCACCGGGAAGCAGTCCAGTGAAAACAGAAGAGAGTGAGCTGAGGAGGAATGGAAAAGGAGGAGGAGGAAAGTGAAGCAGAGGGAGAAATAATGGTCCAACAGAAACACTGTGGAATTACTGAGAAGTAAGAGTGGCGAGTGTAGAGGGAGAATAGACAGAAGGGGTCATTCTAAGGACTTGTGACTTTTGGAGGAAAAAAAGAAATACTTTGCTTTTCATAAATGGCATTCTCTATGTTAGCACTTTTTAGTTTTCTGATTCAAATAGCCCAAACATTTATGTTCATTCATATTCCTTTTTTTTTTTAATTTTCCAGATCAAAATCAACAGAACTTTATTTTTTTCTTCAATAATTGTTATTTACTTGTGACTACTGTGTTTAGTATTATAAACTAGGAAATAGGATGTGGATGTGCACAACTCACATAGACACTCTTTTGGGTTAACGTTAAAAGTGAATTATCATAGATAAAGGTACTAGGAAAGCACTCTAATTTGATACTTTTATTGCCATACAATGGACGTTTCATTCATTTAGGGAAGAAAATCTGGGATAAGATACATACAGTATAAGCTAAAAAAAACAAGAAAATGTTTGATGGAAAAATCATTTGCCACTAAACTGTGATCTTTTCCTCATAAATACAGTGTGATCTTGTGATAAGCTCTATTAATTCAGTGGGAAGTGGGTCAAATTAAGGTTTGCTGCACTTTGTTAGCTACGCACCCAATAAAAAGAGAAAATGAAAAATACTGTATTTCTACAAAGACATGTAAGGAGTATTTTATCAACTTCAATACAGTCTGAGGTTTTGTGGAGTCAGCATCTAGCTGCCATTAGAGTAACTGTATCTCAAGGCACTTCCGTACCGGCATCAACCGTTCCAGCAGTTGTAGGAGCCGCTTCAGTAGAACCAGTACTCCCTGGATCCCTCAGGAGGGAAAGTAGGCCTGAGAGAAAGTACAGTAAAGATGTGGATACTGTAGCACTTTGCTTACATTCTTACCTGCGGCACATTCACATCCAGCATCCTTCCAGATGACTTAGCTTCTCCCCACTGCACCCAGCTGGTGAATCCTCATTGCTCAGGGAACAGATGACATGCTGGCTGGGATGTTTGCCAGCTCTGGCTTTTTTTGTATTGTCAAAGAAAAAGATTTGGTGTGGCACTCCTCTTTAGGAGAGCTTCATAGAGAGTTCATTCATGTGCTAGGTCACAGCACTGACTCACCAACAGATCAGCCTGTCTTTTTAACAACCCCACTTCTACGCCTTGCCACGGGCTGGCCTCAAAGAAATTTCATGTACCTGAAAGCTTTTATTTCTCAACTTGCTGAACAACAAGACGTAATTACGTCTCTGTCTGTACCGAGTACATGGTCCATCTGTAAAGAAGTGGATCACTGACACATCTGGATGATTGCTCTGCACATATCGCTGCAGCACTGAGTCGAGATGCTGCCAGACGGCTGCACAGCCTTTTTGTTTCAATGACAGGGTGGTCCGCTCAACATAACCACTCTGCACTACCTTCTGTCAGTTAGAAATTGATGGAAAGCGTTTAGTTTTCTCTTCCCAACTTGCAGGAATAGTCTTCAACATAAACTCAACAAAACTGAAATTCAATATTAAGTAAACAAATTACATAACATAATGTTAAGTATAAAAAGTTAAAGCGTTTCAGACACAGTCTAAAAGAGAAGACACTGAGCGACTTCAATCTGCTGCCAAGAGCTGGTAGAACTTCCACTACATAACCTCCCATTTTCTATTGGGAACTTTGAATTCTTTATCAAGTCACTTAATTTACTACTTAAAGAAATACTCCACTACTAGTATATCACAACCCCCTCATGGCTTGACGATGGCTATGAGGAGTTTGTACCTTGCTATAGTCAGCTTTTACAAAACAGCACTAACAAAAGATTACATAGTTTCAGGAAAAACTATAATAACGTTCATAGACACCTCTCATGCTACAGGTTTGAGAGGTTTCTATAGACATTTTAATATTTTTTTTCCACAGCGATGGTCAGTCAGCCAGTGGAATCCATTGTTACAGCTGTGAATCCAAGCTGTCTACAACTGCTCCGACACTCACGAGCTACAAACTCAAAATAATCTTTTTTTTAAAGAGAATAGTTGCACGTGTATTAAATGTGAGCTACAAACTTCTGTATTTGATACTCAAAAGAATCTTTTTGAAGAGAACAGTTTTCTTGAATGTGTGTAGAAGTCACTTTCATGACGCTTGTCTGCTTTCTTACTTTACCTTTTACACACAATTTTGAAGTTGAAAGGAAAGCTTCCTTTAAGCTTTGTAGTTTGAATGTAGCAGCAGCGAGCATTTACGCCCAGGTTTGGATGGAGCTTGCTCATGCCGTTATTGGGGGATTGTTGGCTGCACCACCAGACATTATTAATCAGCATTTTCAGTCAACTTTCTTTGGTGACGATCTTCTTTATATCATAAATATTTCATGCATTTAGCTCGGTTGTAGTTTGTTTTTGCTAATACAATTGTTCCTTATTCTTCTCTTTTCATGTAACCCATATTTTCTGATGCATGGTTACGTCCAAGGAGAATCAATTATGTCATGTTTGACATGAATGGCGGACTTTCCTCTGACAACCTTCCAGCTGTTCCGTTCTTTCCTTTTAATGTCAAAGTCTGTGAATACAACATTTCTTCAACATATGAATGTTCTCTTGTACCTCACAGCATGTTTCTTGTTTTTCTTCACACTTCACACCACTGCTCAGAATTCTTCCAACACACACACACACGCACGCACGCACGCACACACACATACACACACACACGCACGCACGCACGCACACACACACACACACACACACACACACACACACACACACACACACACACACACACACACACACACACAAATGATTAGACAATAGTCCACCCAACACACCCACATAACTCTCTGAATGCATGCAGCTTAACACTAATTGCTGAGACCATTGACCTCAGCAATTTGCAGTCACTTTTAGCATGACCCAGACCTTTCACTTAGAAAGTTAACCCTTAGGCCATTTGGAGGTGGCATTATATGTTGTTCAACTGCTTCTCTTGCTCTCTTCCCAGCTGCCCTCTTTGCTCTCTGCTCTCTCATTACTGTAAGACATGCATGGAGAGCTTGCTCCTGGATTCAGTCTGTTTTTCAACTGCAGGAAAGTCCTCTTAACACCGGATCATATATGGCTGAACACTGGTGCTGCACAGCTCTCTATGAGTTGAGGCACTTTTGGCATTTGCATCATGTTAGTTACTGCAAAGTAATTTGCAGAGCATTTATCAGTACTGAAGTGTTTTAGAAGAGGCTATTGGTTAAAAGGAATACACACGCAAAATAGATCATTAGACAACCCTAGCAAATTTACTTTTGCATATATGTACGCAGGCTGTTCTCATGAACCATTCGTACATATAACTACGAAAAGTAATGCACTGTAATTCGTATGTATATCACGTATTTGTTACTTTAAGCCCCACATTGACTGCCGCTGTTTAAGACTGTGAAAATCTGTGTAGGAGAAGGTCGATGTGGATGGGTGGGTCCCAAAACACAGAGTTTTTAAGCCGGCGTAAGAGAAAACACAAGACTTTCACCCAGGAAACGGTTATATTATGGGAAGGAATGACAGTTGGGACTTCATTGTAGGTTGTAGGTTAAGCTTAATGGTATGCATAAATATTATTATTATATTATCAATATAGTCTAAGTGTCACAACTTTAAATAGAGCAATTTCATCAGGTGGCAGCAATTATACTTCCTTAACAATTACATTTTTGGAAGCTAATAGCAACTTATTTTGTAATACTGATCAATAAAATGTATTCAGTCAGTACACGTGTATTTGAAGTTTTGTTTAAGAGAGACATAAAAAGGCAATTTGTAAGGCAAACAGTATGTAGATGATCCCAAGGGAGACAATTAAGGCAAGGCAATTTTATTTATATAGCACATCTCAGCAACAGTGCAATTCAAAGTGCTTTACATAAAACATTAACAGCAGTTAGAAAGGAATACAAATTTAAAAAATACAGGAATATAATTCACTATGCAGTACAATGAATTAAAAAAAAGCATCGTCAAAAAGATAAGATTAAGGGAGGGAGAGGAAGGTAAGAAAGGACAGATGAGCGCTGACAAGGAGAAGTAGCGGGAAAGAGAGAGAGGGGGGTCAGGAAGAGGTTAGGAAGGTGGAGAGGTAAGACAAAGATAAGTGATGCATAAAGGAATAACAACACGAAATATAAAGAAGGGAACATTAGAGCAACTGAAATGGAAGGTGAGGGAAGAAAAAAATTAAGAAAAATGTTATCCAGCATGGACACTGTCCAAAGAAAATGCTCCAGATTGATGAAAAAGGAAAGGAGAGACTGGAAACGGACTAGGGAAAGTCCAAAGAAAACAGACTTGGGGATCCCAGAGAGCTGGGGAGTGTTGGGAAAAGACTTTAAGAAAAAGAGCTAAGGAAGAGTGGGCTGAGAGTGAAAGGAAAGCAGAGAATAATTAAGACGGGAAAAAATAGATGTGTTAAAAATAAGACTTGGAGGGGTAGAGACATGGGGAGTAATTAACCTCAGATAATAGATACACAGATTAAACTGATAAAAAAACTGTCAACAATGCAAATGTAATAAAGCATAGCCAAACAAAAACACATCCAAAATAGAAAAGAAGTTCACCAGAACATAAATGTATTTTTTTTCCCCAGTCCAGGTTTTCACCCTTCAGTCTGCCAAAACACAACAAATGTTCAGGTTTTCTGCCAGCAACCATTGAAACTCCAGCTGAGAGTTGCCAGTTTCTAACCCAACGATAGGTCCAATTTGTCCAAATTAGATTGCGGTTTCCTGTTATTAGTGAAACAATGTGGCGCAGCAGGTAACAATAACAGAAACCACAGCGAAGCAGGACTGTATTTGCTCGTAAAAGTATTTACTGTGGAGATCTCTAGAGTAATTTTAAAGACTGGGGTAAGTTTGAATCAAAACTGACACTCTGCTCTGACAAGAAACAAAAACAACCAATAATAGAAAAATCCAATACGATTGTATTTAGAGGTTGTACCAGAATAGGTTTATGTGGTTTAATTTTCAGAAAACACCATATTTTTGTTGTACTGCACATTGCTGCAGCTCCTCTTTTCACCCTGTGTGTTGAGCTCTCTGTTTTAGCTACAGAGTGAGGCATCACACTTCTGTACCGTCTTTGTTGGGAGTCGTACATGCTTAGTAACTAGGTAAGGACTACTAGCCAGTCAGAAGAGTATGAGGGAGTGCCATGCTAGCAGCTAGGCGAGCATTATAACGTGTTACATAGTGACGCACGTTTGTCTCAGAAGTAAAGGCTGGACTACAATAGAGCTGTTTGGAGCAGTTTGTGAACAGTGTTTTCTGTTGGAGATGGTAAGTCCCTTTGGGGTGGAATTTGGGCTTTTTCACTTTGTAAACCTATAACATGCACAAAAATATATATAGCACAATAAAGGAAAGGGGAAACCCCAAAAAGCATAATATGAGCACTTTAAATTAGCTAGATACATGGTTAAATATTATTTGCTCTTACCAGTCTATCACCTTACTTCGCCTTACAGCAATCCCCACCAATTGATCCTGAAATGTCGGCATTTTCAGGGAGGCTCTCCATCTATTGTAGCCAGGGAATTCTTCTAATTATGATAATGATGGAGAACTGGCCAGCAGCTTTTTTCCGTCCGTGTCTTTATCTTGCCTGCTGGATGTCAGGCGTTTATCCTGGCAATGTACTTCCTTAGCGCCAGACTAGATTGTACCTAACCTTTATACTGAAACGATTAGCAATTTCAGTAATCATCGATTAGTCAATTAATAGAAAATTAGAAATGTTGTTATAATTGTCTGTCATTTTTAACCCTTGTGTTGTCCTCGGGTTAAAGATTTTTTATATCAGAAATATGGGTTTCTTACTACCAAATTGCCCCAAAATAACTTGGATGCATGCATGTACATTGGATGGAACCCATACAAGATGCCTTGCAGGTAAAATTAATACTTTCATTTCATAGCATTTGAAAAAAAATGTTTAAGAGGTTTTAAAACAGTATCCTAATTAAACTTCGACATAAACCAGTGTGTGATTCACTCAACATCCTCTGATCTTATCTATTAGTCAAAATAATTCATCATTTTTGCTTTTTTAAACAAAAAAATTAGGTATGATGTCATTTAAATTAGGTTTATTGACCATGAATAAAAAATTTAAAAAAGCGTTGAAAAAAGTGACAAAAACATTTTTAAAAATCGTCAAAAGCAGTACAAAAAAAAGTTCCTGGTCAACGGGAAGACAACACAAGGGAAAAAGGAAAAATGTCTTTCTGTTGCCGCTTCTCAAATGCAACGATTTTCCCTTGTTTTATATTACCGTAACTGTAAACAAAACTAGCAATTTGCCCATCTTGGGCTTTTGGACTTAAAGATCAGTTAAATGAACTGAAAAACAAACAAACATACAAAATCATATTTAACAAATTCAATTAGAAGAGCATGGTGGCATGCCTTTCTTATCGTGCATGCACCGTACAATGAGTTTAAACATGAGTAGCTTAAGGTCAATGTGTGGTTGAGGTTAAAACCTGAAGTAAATGTAAATACAGCCAGAGACGCCCAGACTGAAACAGTTTCAGACCTATAGTCCATGCACTATGAGAGCCTTTCAGTGTAAATGCACTGAAGGCTGTAACAAAGCAATTT